>NC_058082.1:385303676-385560993 GCF_014858855.1 Bufo gargarizans | reverse complement strand
ATTATAAGTACACTAGCGCTAGCATAATCTTCAATTTTACCACATGACAGGAGGCTTCATATTTTGCATTTTTAACGCTGATTCACAAGACACATAGCCGCCCCCGTGCTTGGACGAAAGTAGAATGTCCTGAAGGTAGACTCTCTCGACCAGTCCGCCGAATGTAGGATGTCTGTCAGAGAAGCGCCTGCCGAGAAGGCCGAGGAAGCAGCCGCCCCACGAACTGAATGTGCCCCAAAACAGGGGTCCACGCCCGCCAGAGACAGAAGCCACCGTATCCACCTGGCGAGTGTAGTAGTTGAGACGGGAACGTGAGGCCGAACGTAGGACACCAAAAGCTGTCCCGAGGCAGAAGCTCGAAGCGCGGAAGTGACCTCTACGTACCGAGTAAGGGTAGAAACGACACAAAGTTGCGGTTCTGAGGCAAAGAAGGGATAAAAGACCGACGTAGAGTTGGACTTGGTACGTCTAGACACCCGAAAGGTAACTCCCTCCGGAGAGACCGAAAAGGCGTCGACGTCGAAAGCCCGTACGTCCGAAACTCGACAAAAGGAAACGAGGCAAAGTAACAAAGTCAACTTGGCCGACAGCTGTCTTAGAGAGAGGGAGGTATTAGTCGGCCAATCTCTCAGAAACTGAAGAACCAAGGCCACATCCCAGAGACGAGAATATCTGGGGCCCGGAGGTCTCTGCAACCTTATACCCCTAAGTAAACGGCAAACAAGTGGATCCCTACCGATTGGGATACCAAGAGAGGGAACGTGCGCCGCCGAAATAGCGGAGCGCACCACGTTGAGAGAACGATAGGAGCGGCCCAAAGAGAACAAATGTGACAGAAAATTCAATATGGCGGTCACAGGTGCCGTAAATGGATCGAAGAGGACCAGGAGGACCAGGAATCCCAAGCTGATAAGTAACATCTTCTAGTTCCAGGAGCCCAGGAGTCCCATATGAGGTCTCTAGCTGCCTGCGATAAATCGCTGGTCTGCCAGGCTCCCCGGAAAGAGCCCAAGCCACCAGAAGGAGACGGCCCTCGAGTACCAGGGGATGCGGATTCCCTTTCTGGTCCGTGAGGAGCATCGGGAAAGACGGTAGAAGCAACGGATCGATGTAGGAGAGCTCCAGAAGGTCCGGGAACCACGGTTGACTCCCCCAAAGCGGAGCGACGAGCAGGAGAGAAATGCGTTGATTCCTCAGGAATTGAATTGTCCGTGCGATCATGCTGAAAGGGGAAAAGGCGTACGCTCCCTTGGCTGGCCACTGTTGGAGAAACGCGTCCACCGCTAAACTCTCCGGATCCGGTAGCCAGCTGAAGTAGTCCGGAGTCTGCCTGTTGTTGCGGGAAGCGAATAGGTCCAGTCGGAAGGGGCCCCTCCTGACCGAGAGTCGTTGAAAGACCTGAGGATCCAATCTCCAGTCGCTGCTGTCCCTCCAGTGATGTGAGAACCAGTCTGCCGTCAGATTCGTCTCCCCCGGAAGGTATTCCGCCCTGAGTGAAATGTTGCGGGGAAGGCAGAAGTCGAAGATCTCCTTCGTCACCTCCGACAGTAGTCGGGAACGGGCTCCGCCCAGGCGGTTGATATAGCGGACCGCCGAGATGTTGTCCATCCGCAAGAGAATACAGCAATGTGACTTGTCCTTCGCCAGACTGCGGATAGCGAACGACCCCGCCAACAGTTCCAGGCAGTTGATGTGGAGAAGACTCTCTTGAGCGGTCCAGGCGCCTCCTGTTGATCTGCCTCCGCCCGTCGCGCCCCAGCCCCAAAGGCTGGCGTCCGACTCCAAAACGACGTCGGGAGAGCTCCCGAAGATGGCTCGGCCGTTCCAAGCCTCCATGCTGTCTAGCCACCATCTGAATTCCTCCCTGACCTCTTCCGTTATCGGGATCGATTGATCGTAGGAAGGATTCCGATGGAGAAAGTAGGTCTGCAGACGTTGCATCGCCCTGTAGTGGAGCGGTCCCGGGAAAATGGCCTGAATGGAAGCGGATAGTAGACCTACGATCCGAGCCAGAGTACGGAGTGGAATGGAGAAGCAGCGGATGACTCTGCGCAATTCCTTCTTGATAGCCGCGATCTTCGTCGCTGGTAAGCGTAGTGTGCTGGACCTGGAGTCTATCTCGAATCCCAGAAACTGGACAGTGTGAGTCGGGGACAACTCCGACTTCAAGAAGTTCACCACGAACCCTAGGGAGGTCAGGAAGTCGACGGTAAAACGTGTGTGCCGAGTCAGTCCGGACCTGTCGTCGCAAAACAGAAGCAGGTCGTCCAGGTATATAATGCACCGAATCCCTTGAGCACGAAGATGTGCGACCACAGGCTTCAGCAACTTGGTGAAACACCACGGGGCTGAACTGAGGCCGAAAGGGAGGCACGTGAACTGCCACGGTCGACCTTGCCACAGGAATCTGAGGAAACGTCGGCAGGTCAAGTGGACCGGTACCGACAAGTACGCGTCTTTGAGGTCCAGTCTCGTGAACCAATCTCCGTCTCGAAGGAGGTCCCTCAGAAGGTGTATGCCCTCCATCTTGAAGTGCCTGTATCGCACATAGGAGTTGAGCTTTTTTAAGTTTAAGACTGGTCTGAAATCCCCAGTCTTTTTCTTCACCAAGAAAAGATTGCTGAAAAAGCCTCCCTGATCGTGTGCGGGCTCCACCGCACCTTTGGAGTGGAGGTCTAGTAGCTCGTTTGCTATCAACCTGTAGTCCTCTGCGGAGCAGAGAAAAGGATGCGGCAGGATCGACTGGTCTGGACGTCCCACGAAGTCTATGACGTAACCCTGCACCGTCTGGAGTATCCATGCGTCCGACGATATAGCCGCCCAGTTCTGAAAACAAAGGGAAATACGACCTGCTGTATGAGTGAGAAGAGGTACCTGCAACAGGTGACGACTTACCGGTGGAGTTGAAGCGAGCCCTGCCCCGGGCACGTGATCCACGACCTCTGTCGGCTCCTCTGGTAAAGGAGAAAGGCTGTCTATAGCCTGTTTCTGGGTAGAACGGTTGAGGCCTTTGAGAACTGGGGCCCGAAGGCCAGAATCGGCTGGCTGCTCGGCCTCTGTGGCGGCCAGCCCTTCCAAAAACACCCCTTTGGGAGTTGGCTCGGAAGACCCGCTTCATGGAGGTCTGTGCTTTGTTAAGCGAGGTAAAGACATTCACATGTCTATTGAGCTCCTTCAGAAAAGTCTCACCAAATAGCTTGCCCTGTGCCAGAGGTCCTAGTTCTTTGGTGCCCAATTCCACCAATTTTCCGTCAAGACGGAGTAATGCTGCTTTCCTCCTCTCAGAAGAGAGGGCTACGTTGGCGTTGCCTACAAAGCAGAAGCACAGTTGAGCCCATTCTCTAATGTCGTGAGCCCATTCACGAACCATATTAGCGTCAAACTCCTCTGATCGCGCTAGGGCATCATCCGCCAAATACAAAATGCGGGAAAGTGGACCAATGGAGTCCAACAGCTTATCCTGTACGCCGTGGAATGCCTTCTCAACCCCTTTGCGAGGGTCCCGACCACCCCTAGACATAAAGATGGTCATGATCTGGTCGAACTCCGGAGTTTGCGCCACGAAGTCGGGTAACAGAGGGCGAGGGCATTCGGATCGTAAACGGTTGCGAACCATTTTGTCCATAGGTTTGCGTAGCCATAGGTGCATAAACTTTGCGAGGTGATCCAGAGGCGTCCAGTCCCCAGAACGTGGATGACGGATGTTTCTCGGATCGAAGAGACGTTGGCCGGAGGGGTCCAGGATGGTTTCCTCATCCTCCAGCGGTGGTGCCGAGTCGTCGGGTAGCTGGGCGGTTTCGAGAAAGGTGCCCTTTTGGTCACCGGAAAACGCGCCCTCATCTGAGCCCCAGGCGTCCTCCGGAACGTCGGAGTCCGCGGCCTGCCACGAGTCCAGAATATTCATGGACGGAGAAAGCTTATCCTCCTCGTCCGAGGAGTAGTGATGTTCAGGCGAGGGAGCGAGAGGAGACGGTTTGTCGCGCTTGGCGGGGGCCTTGCCCCTGTCCAGATTAGCAGAGCCCTTCTCTCCTTTCCAATGGCGTTTTTGTGGCCGAGAGTCGGCACGAACCTATGACCCCGAAGCCTCGGAATCATAGTCCTGTTGCGGGACCTCAGCGAGGTCATCTGGCCCATCGGCCGCCATCATAATCCTGGAGAAAGCCTTCTCCATCGAGGCAGCAACTGCCTCATTAATCATGGCCCGAAGCTGTGCAGCGTTCTGGTCCATTGTCCAACAGCACCCTGGCACAGGGTAGTATAAAGTATATAGAGATGGTACCAGCAGTACCTATAACCCCAGCAGGGTAAATTGGGATTTTTACACTGGGCAGCACCCAGGAATAGAGGATGTATGTCTGACACCTCTGTAGCAGCAGCAAGATCGGGGCGACACCCCAAAGCCCAGGGAATGAACCCTGCAGTGATGAGGCCTGGACAAACGGCCGCAGATTTGAGAGCCCTGCCTGGTCGTCTGACAGGCTTATGCGATCCGAGCTGTTAAGGAGGAGAGACACAGTGAGGGCTCTGACACGGAGCACAAAAGCAAATAGTAAAAGGAAATGGTTGTAATGGACTTACCGCAAAAACCGAGCGCGGTGGAAATGGAGTCTCTGATATCCAAAATGGCGGCCACAGTTCTCGCGAGACGCGAGTGTAATTGCCGTTGCTGACACGAGCGGCAGCCGAAAAAGCGCGGCGAAAAAAACGCGACGCGATATTCGCAGATGGGGTGAACGTTACCCCTCACCCTAATCCTGAAGGGGGGGGGGGTTGCTAGTAAATAAATAAATTGGCTAGTAAAGCTTATCCTCCTCGTCCGAGTGAGAAGGCCAGACAGGGACGGGAGACCAACTGAGGAGAAAAAATTTCGCTGGAGCCACAAACCCCCCAAAATGTAGCAGTAGGCATTAAATATTACCACAAGGATAGAAAGAAAAACACTCAAATGGAAATACGTAATCCCCAAAACCTTATAACTGGGAGAGCAGAAACTCTGACCTGTCTGTCTGATGGAGCAGTAAAGAAAGAGGAGGAGGAGTCTCACGGCTCAGAATATATTACCTCCTATTAAGTAAAGAGAGTTTAATGCAAAATATGAAGCCTCCTGTCATGTGGTAAAATCTGATCAACATTATTTAATCAATAAGGGTTTTATTAGGGCCTATTTATGGTGTGTGGTGTGTTCATGTTTCTGTATATGAACCATTCTTTCCATAGAGCCCTGTATAGATGTATTTTACGATTTTCCCAGGCCGCGATCTCTTCAAATCTGCATAGTTGATCCATCTTCCCTACCCATTGGGAGATGGAAGGTACCTCTTCAGAGAGCCAAAATTTTGGTATCAATAGGCGTGCTGCACTTAACATAATGCGGAATAATTTAGTTTGTGATATTTTAGGCATAGAGGGGGATAAACCTATTTAATAATGCTAACTGAGGGGAAATTGGGATGTTCACTCCTCAGATCTTGTTACCTATAGTAAAAAAAATTTTACACCAATCCTGGAGTGGGGGGCACTGCCACCATATATGGAAAAATGACCCTCTATCTTTTTTACACCTCCAGCACGTATCTACATTATTTGAATTATAAAGGCAGGTAATATCTGGAGTCCTATACCACCTTGTTAATATTTTGTACCCGTTTTCTTGGGTGCGAACACACCTAGAAGTTTTATGTGGTAGTAGGAGGAGTTTCAATATCTCCACCTGAGAGAAGCTAGTACCCAGGTCTCGTTCCCACAGCCCTACATATGCTGGTTTAGCTATTGACACAGGTGTATTCAGTTTCCTATAGATTTGGAAGATTGGTTTAGTGTGTTTAGATTGATCCATTATTATACTTTCAAACCAGGTCAAGGGACGTAACAAGTCACTCTTAGAAATAGTCTTTGAGATAAAGGAGCTCAAGAAAGACAATAAGTAGGGAAAGCGCGTGCAATCCAGGAAGACATCCAAGATATTCTTATTTGTCATCACTGTGCCATTTTCCTCAAAAAGTGAGCTAAGAGGCAATGTAGGACTACGAACTGAGTGGGGTAGACATTCTCTCAAGTTGGACGGAGCATAGGCTAGAATGTTTTTTATTTGTACCAATGGTGAGGGCAGTGGTATGTCATGTTGCAATTGTTGGAACCAGTTCCAGGTCCCGATCGTCGATTTTACAATTGGATTAAGGGGTCTATCTTGAGCTGGAAAGTTTCTTGCACCTACCAGGAGACCTGAAGGAAACAAACCAGGGTCACTCTGTTCCATGGAGACCCAGGGCTTCTGGTTTGGATGTGTCAACCAGTCCACTAATCTAGATAACATAAAATCCCTCCCATATAATTCTGGGTCAGGTAGACCTATTCCCCCATTGATTTTCGGCCTGCAAAGAACAGAGCGAGCTAGTCGAGCTCTTTTCCCGGCCCAAATAAATGTGCTGATTTGTCTTTTTATTTTAGTGTAGTACATTTTTGGGACTGGGATCGGTAGTTGTTGCAGATATGTCAATCTTGGCAGGACTAATGTAGTTACAATATTTTTTCTGCCGAACCATGATAACATCGGATTCTTTAATCCGACGAGTTGATCAGAGGTAGACTGAAGGAGAGGAATAAAGTTTAATCAAAAAAGGTGGACAGGTCAGGGCCAATCTTAACTCCCAAATATGTAATATATGGAGTGTCCCAATTAAAGGGGGAGTTTGCCTTTAATGAATTTCTAGTTGGGGTTGGGAGGTCTATACTGATAATATGGGATTTGCTCATATTAATTTTGAAGTTAAAGTAAGAACTGAACTGCTCCAATATCTTATATATCAATGGTAGGGCATTGGCTGGATTAGTATTCATAATTAGTAAGTCGTCTGCGAAAGCAGCCACCTTATGTTCATGTTGCTCTATCTTAATGCCTATTATCTCTTTCTCCAGTCTAATAGCTTGAAGTAGTGTTTCCATTACAAGAACGAATAATAGGGGTGAAAGTGGGCAGCCCTGTCTGGTGCGATTCCTGATGTTGAAGGAGGGGGACAAAGTATGTGATGATAGATGAAGTCTTTAATTGTTTTAAGGACTTCTCTCATATAATCCCAGCTAACCCTATCAAAGGCTTTTTCTGTGTCCGTGCTAAGGAGGACTAGAGGTTGTCTAAGTTTTTTTGCAAAGTAAATTGAATTTAGCGACTTTGGCGGTATTATCTCTGCCCTCCCTACCACGGACAAAGCCCACTTGGTCTTCTTTGATTAGGGATAGAAGGGAGGAGGACAGGCGAGAAGCAAGCATCTTAGCTAATAACTTCAAATCTAAATTTAACAGGGAGATTGGGCGATAGAACATTGGGAGCTGTCTTTCCCTTCTTTTGGGATCAGAGTGATATGTGCTGTAGTCATATCTGCGGATAATGGGATACCAGACAGGGAGTATTAAATATAGAAAGAAGATATGGTCCTACTATGTTATGGAAAGTGCGGTAATATAAAGCAGGGTAGCCATCAGGTCCAGGGCTTTTTCCGTTAGGGAGTTGTTTATTCGCCGAAATAAGTTCCTCCATCGTAAAGGGGGCCTGTAGAATTTGAGCTTGAGAGTCCGATAGGGCTGGTAAGGCAAGGGAGCTAAGAAAGGAGGTTACTGATTCTTTTGGGGGTGGGGAGGGTGGTATCACCTTCCTTGTCCTATTCTGTTTATATTATATAAGGAATAATAGAACTTTTGGAATTGTTTGGCTATTTCTGGGGTGGTAGATACTTCTTTCCCATCGGAGACTCTAATCTTGTGATTAAAATTATGGGATTTCCTCTGCTTAATATGTTGCATCATGAATTTAGAAGCTTTATCTGCATGCGCATAAAATTAGTATTGTGCATGGAGATAATACTTAGCTGAAGCAGTATTGAGCAGGTTCTTTAAAGTGTTTTTTTTTGTTCTGTAAGCTCCATCAGATGGGAGTCCAATAAAGAACTTTTATGTAAAGTTTCCAATCGGTGGATCTGGGCTAGAACGTCTCCTACTTTTTTCATCCTTTCTTTTTTCATTCTTGACCCCATACTGATAAATTGGCCTCTCATGTAGGCCTTGTGGGTGTCCTATAATATGTGGGGGGAAGTTTCAGGAAGGGGGTTAAAGGAGAAAAATTCTTCCAAAAAGCTTTTGGGTGTGTTTTTTATTCTCTTCTGTGGATATCAGCTGTTTGTTAAGTCTCTACCAAAAAGCTTTAGGTTCTAGTGAAGGGGCTTGGATTGTAATAAACACTGGTGCATGGTCAGATAAGAGCATATTACCTATGTAGGCATTAGTACACAAATGTAGGTGTTCCTTTGACATAAATATATAATCAAGCCTTTGGTACGAGTTGTGGGGGTGGGAAAAGAAGGTGTAGTCCTGCCTGGAGGGGTTACATAGATGCCATATATCATAGAAAGCTCCATGTTGAAGTTTATTCCTAAGGTGTCTAAGTGCTCTGGCGGATATTGCTGATTTATGAGATGATGAGTCTAAGGATGGATTTAATGCTAGATTCAGATCACCTCCAAGCACCACCACACCCTCCTTATATGAGTCTAAAAGGGTAAGTGTCTCAGTCAGCCATGAAATCTGATTGACATTCGGAGTGTATACATTAGCAAAGGTATATATTTGGCTAGCTATTTTACCCTTTAACAGTATATATCTGCCATCTACATCTTGAATGTGTGACATGTACGTGAAAGGCAGACCCCTCTGGAACCCTATGCTCACGCCTCTGGATGCAGTAGAATTTGATCCACAATGATACCAGTGGGGGAACATGGAACGGGATAGGTCAGGGTATTTATTAAATTTATAAAGCGTCTCCTGAAGCATCAGGACTGGGCATTTTTGTTTTTTAGCAAATGAGAATATTTGACTACGTTTCGATGGGGCGTTAAAACCCTTAACGTTGAAAGTAGCAATGCACAGGTCAGCCATCTACTGATGAAATGACTGAGTGTGTACCGCTGAGAGTTTTTAACAAGAGGTGTGTAAGTGAATTTTATTTGTACTTAAGCATCCAAGGCGGAGTTACGGGGTTGCAGAAGCGTCCCCTTCTCTTTTGGGGATATAAAGTTGATTTCCTGTGATACCTGTCATAAAACCAAAAATAACATAATAATAACAGTGAGAACAGATTGAAACATTGATTGAATATGTAGATCACTAAAACTAGCGCAAATCTACTAGCAGGATAGGGGGGAAATTGTGCACATTATAATGTGACTTATTATAATACCCTCATGATAGTTTGCAAATAGGCACTTAGTAAGAGACAGAAATTCCTAACAGGCATGTCATAACTCAGAATTTAGAATGAGTTAGGATTATACCCCAGACCAGGGAAGAAACTTTCCTAAGGCATTACTTAGGGGGTGAGAAAACTTATGGGATCCTTGATAAACATGAAACGGATCCTAGGATTAGTCCCAGAGTCATTCAGAATTCATTGAGTGGGAGGTGTCTTGGAGTTGAGTGTCAACCTCTTCTGGTTCTTTGGGGTTTGCCAGGACGAGGTGTCTCCCAGGGATCAGCATTTTGAAGATCAGGAAGTGGATTATTGCCTTGGATATAGTCCCAGTTCTCGATGGCTAATTGATTAATTTGTAGAATATTGTATGCTTTAGGCAGGTCATTGAAAGAGGAGATGGATATGCGCTGACCCTCATACAGAAAGGATAGCCCAAAGGAAAATAGCCATTTGCATAAGATTTTTTTGCTGCGGAGCCAATCAGTAAGCGGATTCAATGCTCTCCTTTTTTTCAAGGTGGATTGGGCCAGGTCTTGAAATATGGTAATGAGGCTGTTATCCAGAGCTAGTTGTTAAAAATTTCTCGCTTTGCTAAGAATCGCATCTTTGACCGGGTAATGCAGAAATTTACAAATGACGTCCCTCGGAGGTTCCGCAGGCTGAGGTTTGGGACGTAGGGCTCTATGCGCCCTCTCAATGGTGATTTCATGAGAGGAGTCAGGGCCAAGTGGCTGAAGGTAGATATTCATGACAGCCTCCGGTATATCAGCAGGGCCCACAGACTCAGGTATACCCCTAAACCGCAGGTTGTTGCGTCTGCTCCTGTTTTCTTGGTCTTCAAGGAGCGCATATAGTGAGTTCATATGCACCTGATGCAGGGTCAGCGTGGAGGAGACAGCGCTCTGGTGTGAAACAATGGCAGACTGATTGTCCTCAAGCGTTTCGACCCTCCTTCCAATATGGCGCATGTCCTCTTTTATGGAGGAAAGATCTGATCTGAGGGGCTCCTGGGCCTCTAGTAAGGCATCTTTCAGGAATGACCTGGAGATAGGCAGGGTATCGGCCCCAGGGGAGACCTCCCTTACCTTCGCAGTTACTGCTGTGAATTTCGGAGCGCTTCCTGCAGCTTTCGGCGTTCCGGGCGCCATCTTGATTTCTTTAGCCACATGCATCTGAGCGGCTTTTTAAATGAATTTCTCCATGCATTCACTATTTATCGGAGCTTTAGCATGCCCCTGAGCTTCTGTGGGTCTGGGGCCACCAATCTTGACCATGCTGGGACTTAAGTGCCGCTGAAATAAGGCTGTGAGGGATATTTTAAAAGCAGAGCTTCACTTCATGCTGCCACACAGCTCCAGTGCAGGCTCTGCCCCCCCAATGCTGTTTTTTTCATCCACATATACCTTTGAAAGGGCACACCGAGTTCCAGCCAGACCACTTCCTCCTGGTGCCCCCCCCCCCCCCAAGACCCCTGTTAGCCCGCATGCTCAACTGGCGTGACAGACATCTTATTTTGGCGCAGGCTAGAGTCGCACAAACAATATCGCTGGGCTCTGCGAATATCTCTCTATATCCAGACTTCTCCGCTGACCTGCAGAAGAAACAAGCTACCTTCGTCTCCATTTAAAGGCGTCTTCGGGAGCTGGACTTCAAGTACTCAATGGCGTATCCAGCATGTTTGAGGGTCGTGGACAGCGACAAATCGCCCACCCTGCTGAGGCGGAGGACTGGTTATTCGGGGGACCGCGCTGTTCCCCTCCCAAATGATACGGCTTAAAGATGAGGCCTCTATTGGTACACGTAAGGGAGTAGATAAGGTTCTTGCAAGGACTGCACTATGAACACCCTTTTTTCCACTCCTCAAAGTTACCCTGGTTCATGGTTTGGTAATGTATTGCCTCATTTGTATTTGGACTCAGGGACACTGAAGGTTATTTATGTGCAGCTTTACTTAGAAGACACCCGTGTAACCGGCAAGTATTATTGTGAATGGTGGGAGCCAGTTACTCCACCTGCACTGGGTCTACATCTACAGTCATGTGAAAAAATTAGGACACCCTTTGAAAGCATGTGGTTTTTTGTAACATTTTTAATAAAAGGTTATTTCATCTCCGTTTCAACAATACAGAGAGATTAAAGTAATCCAACTAAACAAAGAAAACTGAAGAAAAGTCTTTTCAAGATCTTCTGTAAATGTCATTCTACAAAAATGCCTATTCTAACTGAGGAAAAAGATAGGACACCCTCACATGTATTCCCTCTTAAATTGGCTCAGATCTCACACAGGTATATCACACCAGGTGCACATAATTAGTAGATCGTTACTCTGCATGTTGAATGAGGCTTGCCCTATTTAAACCTCAGACATTTAGTTTGGTGTGCTCCTGACTGTTGAAGTGAGAGTGAGCACCATGGTGAGAGCAAAAGAGCTGTCAGAGGACTTCAGAAAAAAGATTGTAGCAGCCTATGAGTCTGGGAAGGGATTTAAAAAGATCTCAAAAGATTTTGAAATCAGCCATTCCACTGTCCGGAAGATAGTCTACAAGTGGAGGGCTTTCAAAACAACTGCCAACATGCCCAGGACTGGTCGCCCCAGCAAGTTCACCCCAAGAGCAGACCGCAAGATGCTAAAAGAGGTCTCCAAAAACCCTAAAGTGTCATCTCGAGAACTACAGCAGGCTCTGGCTACTGTTGATGTAGAAGTACATGCCTCTACAATCAGAAAGAGACTGTACAAGTTTAACTTGCATGGGAGGTGTGCAAGGAGGAAACCTTTGCTTTCCAAGAAAAACATCGAGGCCAGACTGACATTTGCCAGAGATAAAGTTGACAAAGACCAGGACTTCTGGAATAATGTTCTTTGGACAGATGAGTCCAAAATTGAATTATTTGGACACAACAGCAGAGGACATGTTTGGCGTAAACCAAACACAGCATTCCAAGAAAAGAACCTCATACCAACTGTGAAGCATGGAGGTGGAAGTGTCATGGTTTGGGGCTGCTTTGCTGCAGCAGGACCTGGTCATCTCACCATCATAGAATCCACGATGAATTCTACTGTGTATCAGAAGGTGCTTGAAGAACATGTGAGACCATCAGTTAGAAAATTAAAGCTGAAGCGGAACTGGACCATGCAACATGACAATGACCCAAAACATACTAGTAAATCAACCAAAGATTGGCTGAAAAAGAAGAAATGGAGAGTCCTGGAATGGCCAAGTCAAAGTCCAGATTTGAATCCCATTGAGATGCTGTGGGGTGACTTGAAAAGGGCTGTACGTGCAAGAAACCCCTCAAACATCTCACAGCTGAAAAAGTTCTGCATTGAGGAGTGGGGTAAAATTTCCTCAGACCGATGTCGAAGACTGGTAGATGGCTACAAGAACCGTCTCACTGCAGTTATTTCAGCCAAAGGAGGTAACACTCGCTATTAGGGGCAAGGGTGTCCTATCTTTTTCCTCAGTTAGAATAGGCATTTTTGTAGAATGACATTTACAGAAGATCTTGAAAAGACTTTTCTTCAGTTTTCTTTGTTAAGTCGGATTACTTTAATCTCTCTGTATTGTTGAAACGGAGATGAAATAACCTTTTATTAAAAATGTTACAAAAAACCACATGCTTTCAAAGGGTGTCCTAATTTTTTCACATGACTGTATATACACCGTGCAGGTCACACATGGCCACTTTTTATTCTGGACGTGTTTATGTTCTAATAGTTCACCCACTGTTTGGGTGGTTAAGAGAATGCCTAATGTCATACGCTATTACTGAAATGTCAAATAGTCAAGCTACAAGTGTTGTGAACAATGTACACCATCCTCGCCATAGGGAACCCCAGGAGCTGGGTGTTTATCCTTATTTCTATGACTGGTGCTCACTATGGCGGATCTTAGAGTAATGTCCTGGAATGTCAGAGGTTTGGGTGGGCCTAGAAAACGAATGGCTGTGTTCTTGCATATCCGTAGTTATGCTCCACATATACTAGGGCTGCAGGAAACACACCTTACCACAGAAACGGGAGGGAGAGTTAGGATACCCTGGGCTCAGTGGGTGGAAAGTGCATATGGTACTCATTACTGATCCACTGGGCGGTTCGATGGGAACCACACCACACGAATATTGACCCAGAGGGGAAATATGTTTTTGTATATGCTCATATTAATGGAATGCCTTATGTGATTCTGAATATGTACAACCCTCCTCCGGCCGGTCTCTCACTGCTTCAGGCAGTGGCGGGTTTTGCGGCACAATCTCCATCAGCCGGTATTCTCGGCATGGGAGATCTTAATCTGCTCCTGGCCGACTCAAAAGATAGATTTCGCAACCCGTCCAATAGTTCTTACGGGCGGCCATCAAATAAAACGGCCCTGGCAGGCCTACTGTCTGAGCTGGAATGGCTTGACATATGGAGGGAGAGGTACCCTGATAGAATAGAATTTTCTTGCTTTACTCCCTCTAAGGGAGCTTTATCTAGGATTGACTACCTCCTGGGCACCCCTGGCACCTTTATGGCAATGCGGAAGATACGTTATGGGCCCCAGGGTCCGTCTGACCATGCACCCATAATGGCATCGATCTCTAACCCTTATACAGCTGCTCGCACACCCAAGCAATGCATACACCCATTCTGGCTGTCTTTAATGTCCCTAAATGATAGGATACCTGACCAGCTTCACACATTTCTTGCTGTTTACTTAGCTGACACAGACCCGGCCCTGCTGTGGGAGACTTTGAAGGCATTCCCGCGTGGGTGCCTCAAGTCGTCCATTTCTTATATGAAAAAAAAATTACTCATCGTAAAGAGGAGGAATTGGGAACGCAGTGCAAGAATGCAGAACTTGCATATGTCTCTGACCCTACTGAGGAGAACAGGAGAGACTGGATGCTGAAAGGCAGAGATTACATGAACCTCTTGCAGGAGAAAAGTGATCGCAATATGTTTTTTCTGCAGCAGCAAACCTTTGAACAAGGTAACAGAGTGGGCAAAGTGCTGGCACAGGTAGTAAGAAGGAACAACATGTCTCCACCAATACTACGTATTGCAGACAATAGTGGGATAGTGGTATCTGAACCTGAGGGTATACTAGACCGGTTCAGGGAATTCTATCAGGACCTATACTGTTCTCGTGCTCAGTATTCTACTCGGACACTGGAGGACAACCTCCAGGAGGTTTCCTACCTGCAGTTGTCTGCATCGGATAGGGAAATATTGAATGGAGAGATTACCTTGGAGGAAGTGAGTGAGGCGATCTCAGGGTTAAATTTAGACAAAGCCCCCGGACCGGATGGGATACCACTGGAGGTGTATTCTAGATATGTGGACATCCTGGCGCCGCAGCTTCTGCGCATGTACAAAGCGTCCCTGAGTGGTGAGGCACTTCCAGAGTCGCTGTATGAGGCCTCTATTGTAGTCCTGTTAAAGCCCGATAAAGACCCCTTGGAATGTGGGTCATACCGTCCTATTTCGCTGTTAAACCTAGACTACAAAATTCTCACCAAATTATTAGCGAACAGACTGAATAGAGCTATATCATCTATTATACATGAAAACCAGTCTGGCTTTATCCCTGCCAGATCCACCTCTAGCAACATACGAAGGGCACAGGTTATCGCTCAGCTAGGTTGTGCGGACCGGAAATTATGGGCTTTGGCCGCGTTAGACACTGCCAAAGCGTTTAACTCAGTAGAATGGCCATATTTAGTGCATGTCCTCAGGCTTTTTTGCTTTGGTCCTACGTTCATCAGATGGGTCAATATCCTATATAGTTCCCCATCCGCGAATATTAGGATTAATGGATCCCTGTCATCAACATTCAGACTATACAGAGGAACCAGGCAGGGATGCCCTCTATCTCCCCTGTTGTTTGCGGTAGCTATTGAATATCTGGCATTGAGGATCCGTCAGGATAGTATATTTAAAAGTATAGTGCTGGGAAGCAGGGAAGATCGGCTGGGTCTGTATGAGGATGATCTCATTTTATACATGGACTCAGTAGAATATACCTTACCTAGAGCAATAACCCTAATTGAGCAGTTTGGCGCCTTCTCTAGTCTATGTATAAATTGGGCAAAGTCAGCCATTATGCCTTTATGGGCCTCGGACTGGCCATCAGTGTATCAGAATCTGATGGTAGTAGATAGATTTAAATATTTAGGTGTCATTATCACAAAAGAATCTAGCTATTTCACATGCACTGAACACAAGCCTCTTGGTATCATACTTTATGGATAAATGTAAATCTTGGAATACCTTACCTCTGTCCACCATGGCACCTAATGTGGGACTGTAGTTACATTCAACCATACTGGAGGTGGGTAGTAGATGTTGTTTCCTCCCTGATCCCGGATAACTTGGTGATTTGCCTCAAAGCTTGTCTCCTTGGAATTATCGAAGATGATTCACGTTCATGCTATACAAACACCTTCATCAGAGAGACCCTTTTCCTAGCCAGGAAAGCTATTGCTCTCAGATGGATGGCGGACAGGCCCACTACGGTTGTCCAATGGAAACTCCTTGTCAATAATATTATTCCCTTTGAGAGGATTATTTATTCCCGCAGGGGCTGCCCTCAGAAATTCCAAAAGATATGGGGACCGTGGTGTGCCGGCATACATACATAATTCCTCTGGGTAGACATCTTGTATGCAATGTAAAAAAAACTGTGAACTCTCCTCTTCCTGAAGCCTGGGTCACCTATGATATAGATGGACACTTTTATTACCACTACTCTGTAAGGCCAGCTATAAAAGGTCATAAAGGCTATACCAGGCCCAGCTCGTCCTGTCCTATAAGATAAGATCAGCTCGCTGTCAAGCCTGGCTGGAACGTGGCGTCATTAATTTCCAGGTCTGGTTTGAGGAGAGCTAATAGCCCTTAATTAGCTCTGGGCATAAAACCAGTCCACTTTCATATTTCATTTATGAATCAATTGAATCCCTTACCGATAATTGATGAACCCTTCAGGAGGGTGGCCGTGGACATCATTGGTCCACTGGCCATCCCCAGCAGTTCGGGTAAACGGTTGATATTACGCGACGCGCTACCCGGAAGCAGTGGCGTTATCCTCCATTAGGGCGGACAAGGTTGCAGACACCCTGCTGGGGATCTTCACGAGAGTGGGGTTCCCAGCTGAGCTTCTCAGCGACCAAGGACCTCAGTTCATGTCTGAACTAATGCAGGGGCTCTGTTGGAAAATATAGGTGAACCATATCGTAGCCAGCCTTTACCACCCACAAACAAACGGCCTCTGTGAGCGCTTCAACGGGACGTTGAAGCAGATGCTGAAGACGTTCGTGGAGGCGCAAGGGAAGGACTGGGAACGATATCTCCCCAGGAGTCAACCGGGTTTTCGCCCTTTGAACTCCTGTATGGTTGACGAGTAAGAGGTCCCCTAGACTTAATCAGAGAGTCTTGGGAAGGCAAGGTTGCTAGAACTGAAGTCTCTGTAGTAGACTATGTCCTCAGGTTCCGAGACAAAATGGAGTCGCTTGTAGGTCTGGTACAGGAGAATATGGTGCAGGCCCAAAGCAAACAGAAGCAGTGGTGTAACCGCTGAGTGGTATAACCGAGAGAGAGAATCTACCAGGAGGGGCAGAAGGTCTATACCCTGCTGCCAATGTGGCAGAACAAACTGCAAGCTGCATGGGAAGGGCAGTACCCCATTGTCAAATGTCTGAGTAAGGTAAATTATGTGGTGGGCCTTAGAGAGGGAGGTAGGAGACAGAAGACGTTTCACGTCAACATGCTCAAGGAGCATCACGAGAGAACGCCACATGTTATGCCGCTTTGCAGCCTGCCCGAAAGGGAGGAGGCCGACCCCCTACTAGATCTGCTAGCTGACACTCGAGAGTTGGAGGTGGACTTAACCCTCCACTCTCGTCCCAGCAGAGATCTCAGCTCTTAGAAGTGTTGACGGCTCACCGTGACACTTTTACAGGGAAACCCGGGAGAACTCACCTTGCAGTCCATCATGTGGACACAGGTACACATGCTCCCACAAAGCAGTCCGCCTACCGTGTCTCACTGGAGGTCCAGGCAGACCTCAGGAAGGAGATCGAGGAGATGAAGCAGCTCGGGGTCATTCAGAAATTCCACAGCGCTTGGGCCTCACCGGTGGTTCTGGTCCCGAAGAAAGATCAGACAACCAGGTTCTGTGTGGATTATCGGAAACTGAATGCCATCACAACCTCGGATGCTTACCCCATGCCCAGGATTGATGAACTGTTAGATAAGTTGGCAGGAGCCAGCTACCTGACAATCATGGACCTGAGCAGGGGGTATTGGCAGATTCCCCTGACCTCGGAGGCTCAGGAGAAGTCGGCCTTCATCACCCCTTTCGGCTTATACAAATTTACTGTAATGCCGTTTGGGATGAAGAATGCGCCAGCCACCTTTCAAAGGCTTGTGAATGACTTGCTGGAAGGACTAGAAGAATGTGCTGTCGCCTATTTAGACGACATTGCCGTGTATAGCCCCACGTGGAAGGAGCATCTGGTGCACCTGTCGCAAGTACTGGACAAACTTGCTGCGGCTGGACTAACTGTTAAGCCTAGCAAGTGCCAGCTGGGCATGAATGAGGTCACTTACTTAGGCCACAGAGTAGGAGGAGGCACACTGAGGCCTGAAATAGAGAAGGTGAAAGCCATTACGAGATGGCCAACACCTCTCACCAAAAAGCAGGTCATGTCTTTCTTGGGAACGGCCGGGTACTATAGGAAGTTCTTCCCGAACTATAGCACCCTGGCCAAGCCTCTGACAGACTTGACCAAGAAGAAGCTGCCCAGGATGGTGTCATGGACGCCGGAATGCGAGCAAGGCTTCCAGGCTTCCAGGCCCTGAAGGATGCACTAGCCAGTGCTCCTGTGCTTCAGGCCCCAGATTTCATTCAGAAGTTTGTGGTCCACACGGATGCTTCCGCCTTTGGTCTGGGTGGTCTTTGGTCTGGGTGCAGTCCTGAGTCAGGTGAACCAGGCCGGGCAGGAGCATCCTGTACTATACCTAAGTTACTGGCCAGGGAGACCAGCTACTCTACAATAGAGAAGGAGTGTTTAGCTATTATTGTGTGGTCCCTGCAAAAGCTACAACACTACCTGTATGGACGCAATTTCACAGTGATCACTGATCACAATCCCCTCAGCTGGTTGGCACGTCTCGCAGGAGACAATGCGAAACTGCTGAGATGGAGCCTGATTTTGCAGCAGTACAACTTCACCGTGCAGCACAGAAAAGGTAGTTTACATGGAAATGTCGACGGGTTGTCGCGGCAGGGAGAATCGGCCGAAGACGGCTGGGTTTCTGTGGAATAGGCTTGTGGCCATTTCCCCAGGCAACCTTTTAAAAGAGAGAGGTGTGCCGGCATACATACATAATTCCTCTGGGTAGACATCTTGTATGCTTCTGGCCTATGTAAAAAAAACTGTGAACTCTCCTCTTCCTGAAGCCTGGGTCACCTATGATTTAGATGGACACTTTTATTACCACTACTCTGTAAGGCCAGCTATAAAAGGTCATAAAGGCTATACCAGGCCCAGCTCATCCTGTCCTATAAGATAAGATCAGCTCGCTGTCAAGCCTGGCTGGAACGTGACGTCATTAATTTCCAGGTCTGGTTTGAGGAGAGCTAATAGCCCTTAATTAGCTCTGGGCATAAAACCAGTTCACTTTCATATTTCATTTATGAATCAATTTATGCCCTTTCTGACACCAGATCCAGGCTCTACAGAGTATTGTGGTTAATTGGGTATCATATATGACTAGAGGATGCGATTCCGTAACTGACCTATGGGTGGTAGAAGAACTACAGGTCCCAGCATTACCGTGTGTGGTCTCATTCTGTATGTAAATAGATAAGGATCGCAAATATGTATTCTGTATAAAAATATGCCGATGTATCAGGGAGATACGAGCTTAAGTATAATCCTCATTGTAGGAACTAAACTTTGATGGGGTCATAAAACACTTGGAGGCCAATCCCTAGGGTTCACAGTCACTCTGCTGCCATTGGCTGACAGGAGTAAGTCTCCTGCCCATGGGAGAGTTCATAAAAATCTGTGCACAAGGACAGAGGAGAGAGACCCATGAAACATCACCAGACACTTAATTGGACATTGACGGCATATCCCTATATCAGAAGAACTTTGAGGGTCTCCCCGATACATACTGAAAAGGGGTTTGCAAGGATTCAAAAAGGACATATGAACGACCATCTGAAACCCTCCAGAGAAACTAAGTATTCGTTCATCTTTTTCCCTTTCATTTGAACTGTCGTGATTATTTATATTGTTATTATTATTCTGTAGATTTATAGTCATTTTCATTAGACTTGTATGCACTGCTTTTTACCTCTTATTAAAGATTATAAAATCTAAATAGCCAAGTCTTCCATATTCTAAGCTGCTGAACAACGTACCTTGCCTTTGAAGAGACGTTACCAGGTAGTTAGTTAAATTGCATTTAGGAATTGTAGCTGGGGGTGATTGACTGCGGTTGGTCAGTAAGTGATATCCGGTTCATCCACTGATCTGTGTGATAGTGAATTACCCGGATAGTCGGCTCGTGGAACGGGAACCCACGTGGTGGCAGTTACCGACGTGTAGTGGGGGGTGTTAGCCGAATGGTAATACCCCGGTCACGTGAGGTCTCTGTGTGTGCGCAGACTCCGTCACAGACCACTACGTCACAACTGTGGGATCCGGAGCAATCGGATCCATAGTTCGTGACACGTGGTGCGCTTCTCCTCTGACTGCCACGGCAGCCCACTTACACTCTATGGTCTAGCCACCCTGCTTAGATCACCACATGGTTTACAGGAATTCAGGATGGTGCTTAATTAAAGTAGGCATAACACAATGTAACACTGTTAAAATGAATGTTTACTGGCATGATGTACTCTTGATATGTCTTGACTATTATTTACCATATTGAAGGAGAATTTTCTTATGTATTGTGAGGTGTAACTCACTGTGTTAACCTTTGATTGATCTATAGTATTTCTTGCTTGTTATTCTTCAATAAAGCGAGTTTAAAAAAAGTATAGAAACCAAACACAGGTAACCTGTTGCCATCAGGTTGCCTGTTCAAATTGGCCACCCTTGCAGGTCACATGACACACCCGACGTATGTGACATCAGCATGTCTAACATGTGAGCGCCGGTTTTGTTTGTCCGACGCTCCTCCACAGGGAGACCTGGCTTGTCTCCTGGCAACCAGACGCTGGTGGCACTGAAGCGTAGCGCGTCTGCTTGCTAGGAATGTTACAACAATACTGCTGCTGTTGGTGTAGGTTTAAAAGCTGTCATGCTAATCTTACTGGTAGTGGTGGCAGAAATGTTGCAACCACTGCTGGTGGTGGCTCTGTGCTGGCATCTGCCATATTGGGATTTTTTTCTACATTGCCAGCTGAGTCTGTATGCAGAGAATAAGGTATAGCCATTCAGGCACAAAAGTAGATAATACAGCTCTCCTTCAGCAAATGAAGGCTCACGTAGTTAATTCGAACTAGCCTGTAATGTTAATAAAACCATCCTCCTCATCCCCGCCACACCCACTAGTAGGACATGGTCACTGTTGCCATCATCACCATCATCAGCTATTGCTTCTACAGCTCTAACTATGCCTACTCCTCCTCCTTCCTGATGGAACGGGGTTTTCAATTGCTGCACCAAACAGCACCATAAGCAAATGGATACAGAGCATTTTTATGTTTTATATGTTATATGTGTTTTGTGAATAACATATTTGTTCTATGTTGGGTGGGTCAGGAGGAGTTGAAATGTTTACAATATCTGAATGGTTGTAATGACGTCATATAGTTTTCTATTGAATGTGACACTATTTGTATAAATTATCTTAAAGGGGTATTCCCATCTTAATGATCACTGTTAAATCTGTTAATGATTTGATAGTGATCATTTTTCTAGATACATTTTATTACTCAATTCCCACCCTTTTTGAGAAAATAAGTCCCCTCTTACCTGATGTTGTCTTTCGTCTCCCCTGGTTACGGCCACCTCTCCAGTCGAATCCCGCCGGGCCGCACTTGCGCAGAAGACTGAAGATTCTCTCCCGGCAGGGCCGCGCAATGGCTTGAACGTACACGCCGCTGCGCATGGGCCATGATGGCTTCTTCCTGGCCAGTATAGTACAGAGCCACGAACACGCACGCCGGCTCTGTACTATACAGGCCAGGAATAAGTCAACATGGCGCATGCGCAGCCTGGTCGGGAGAAAAACTTCAGTCTTCTGCGCAAGCGCAGCCTGGCCGGGAGAAGTCGTCACTCAAGCCCAGCCGAATCCAGGAAGTGGACGTCACGCTGTACGAAGGTAAGTATTGAAACTGAAGATGGGAATACCCCTTTAATGTTGAATTTATTAAGAAGAATGATGCATTGGTTACTACCCTTTATTCCAAACCAATTGAGAGGAACAAATTATTAATATGTGATAGTTATCGTGCCTATTATCTCTAAGTTTGGGGAGGGATACTGCAAACATAAAGAGAAGATAATTGAGAAACCGACACAGAGGGGTTATCCGAATAAAGGTTAGAAGGGTTGGTACTGAGATTGGAGACTTACCTATTGTACAAGATAGTTTTGTCAAAGGAATACAAATGAAAAAGGAATATACACTTTTTGTTCATTTCCACCTATGATTGTCATTCTTATTTGATTAAAAATAGTGTAATACTGAAACACTGTGATATCCTGAAACATGATACCAAGTTGTTTCAGGATCATCCAAGATGCATTTACATGAAAGGTAAATCATTTACCAATTATTACAGCGTGCAGATGTAAAAAAACAGAAAAAATGAGTTAACAAAAATCTTTGTTTTTGAAGTCTTTTTCTTGCTTGAATTGCAGTAGCATCATTAAAGGTGAATATATTGTACATGCCATCATAGCAAGGGTTTTAGAATTTCTTTGAATAGGCATTTTTCATGTAATAGTCAGAATGTGATATATTTATTGAAGTGCCTGTGTGATAAAGCTCATGTCAGGCAGGCAACGAGATCAGTTGGGATTAATGAATATTTTTCTGCAATTCACAAGTTCACACAGGGGTCTAGTAAACAGAAAGAAAGTGTGGAGAATATATTGAAAAGCAAGTATGGGGAAAACACGGTGGCTAGACATTTCAGTGAATTGGGACATAAAGTCTATGGGCCAGATTTATCATGACTCTGACAGCTTACTCCACTTTCACATATGGCTAAAGTCAGATTTATGATCGGCCCTTTAAGACTGTAATAAACGTGGTTTGACGGTAGCAGTTTATCCGTCAGTAAGCAGCTTTACAAAAGTCGCACATCTTTACGAAAAAGTCGCAAGTTTTTATGAAAAAGTCGCATGTTCTATTAAAAAGTCTCATAAGATAAGCATGGTCCTCACTGGAGTGAATTGAAAATTTTAAATAGTCCCGATAGTAAATCTGTCTAGAGATTCATTTACATAAGAAAACACGCCCACTTTCAGAAAACTGGCGAGCATAGTGCAGAGCAGAAAATTTGTGCGCAGTTTTAGCGTTTGGGACTTTTTGGGGGACTTTTTCACTCCATTATTCTGACCTGAGCTAATGATAAATCTGGCCCTATGATTTGTAATGGTGTGTTTTGGAGGAAATAGAGGGGTCAGATATTCACCAAATTCAGCTAAAATTGCTTCAGAGAGAAATATACTGGATAATAAAGTAGATACTAAAAGTTTGAATGTGGATTAAATAAATTGTGCTGTTTCAGTCCTTTCCTGTAGTGTAGTTTAGTATATCAGGGACTGGTTTCTGGTGTCCAATTCTACTGGAGCAGATACATGATGGGTGTTTTGAAATATATTATCAAAATGTATATTTTATTACGTAGACATAATGCAATGTATTTATATACCGTCAGTATATGTATGTATGTGGATATTTTTTACTTAATTAAAAAAAAATGATTATTAGTGCTTCTAGTGCTTTAAAATCGGTAAAGAGTCTTTCACTCTGGCTTGAGAAACATCACAGGTAGTGTGTTGCTTGCTCTAGCCACCTCTGTGATTAACTACTTACTAATGGTTAAGACATCTGATACCTAAGAATAATGAATGAACTTTCCATGAACTTGGTATAACACATTTGCCATTTTTTTCCAGGTTCCCACTACACCGTATGCAATATAAAATATTGCCATTAGATAGTGCAAAAGTCATGGCTCCAGAAAGGCAGCGAGTTAAAAAATGAATATCGCAGGGTCTTGAAGAGATTAACATGTCTAGTTTGGAAAGCATTCTTACCGCATTTTTCCTGCATCTGTCTGCAACATTTGCAGAGTACTGTACATATATATATATATATATATATATATATATAGATTCACACTGAAGGCATCAAAACTATGAATTAACACATGTGGAATTATATGCATTGCTGGTGACACTGTTGGGGAATTATTCAAAATTGAAGGCATACTGAACCAGCATGGCTACCATAGCATCTTGCAGCTGCATGCTATTCCCTCCGATTTGCGTTTAGTTGGACCATCATTTATTTTTCAACAGGACAATGACCCCAAACACACCTCCAGGCTGTGTAAGGGCTATTTGACCATGAAGGAGAGTGATGGGGTGCTGTGCCAGATGACCAGGCCTCCACAGTCACCGGACCTGAACCCAATCGAGATGGTTTGGGGTGAGCTGGACCGCAGAGCGAAGGCAAAAGGGCCAACAAGTGCTAAGCATCTCTGGGAACTCCTTCAAGACTGTTTGAAGACCATTTCAGGTGACTACCTATTGAAGCTCATCAAGAGAATGTCAAGAGTGTGCAAAGCAGTAATCAAAGCAAAAGGTGTCTAGTTTGAAGAACCTAGAATATGACATATTTTCAGTTGTTTCACACATTTTTGTTATGTATATAATTCCACATGTGTTAATTCATAGTTTTGATGCCTTCATGTGAATCTACAATTTTCATAGTCATGAAAATAAAGAAAACTCTTTGAATGAGAAGGTGTGTCCAAACTTTTCGTCTGTACTGTATATACAGTATATGTGTATATATAAATATATATATATATATATATATATATACAGTACAGACCAAAATTTTGGACACACCTTCTCGTTCAAAGAGTTTTCTTTATTTTCATGACTATGAAAATTGTAGATTCACACTGAAGGCATCAAAACTATGAATTAACACATGTGGAATTATATACATAACAAAAAAGTGTGAAATAACTGAAAATATGTCATATTCTAGGTTCTTCAAAGTAGCCACCTTTTACTTGGATTACTGCTTTGCCCACTCTTGCATTCTCTTGATGAGCTTCAAGAGGTAGTCACCTGAAATGGTTTTTACTTCACAGGTGTGCCCTGTCAGGTTTAATAAGTGGGATTTCTTGCCTTATAAATGGGGTTGGGACCATCAGTTGCGTTGTGGAGAAGTCAGGTGGATACACAGCTGATAGTCCTACTGCATAGACTGTTAGAATTTGTATTATGGCAAGAAAAAAGCAGCTAAGTAAAGAAAAACTTTAAGAAATTAAGGTCAGTCAGTCCGAAAAATTGGGAAAACTTTGAAAGTGTCCCCAAGTGCAGTCACAAAAACCATCAAGCGCTACAAAGAAACTGGCTCACATGCGGACCGCCCCAGGAAAGGAAGACCAAGTGTGACCTCTGCTGCGGAGGATAAGTTCATCCGAGTCACCAGCCTCAGAAATCGCAGGTTAACAGTAGCTCAGATTAGAGACCTGGTCAATGCCACACAGAGTTCTAGCAGCAGACACATCTCTAGAACAACTGTTAAGAGGAGACTGTGTGAATCAGGCCTCCATGGTAGAATATCTGCTAGGAAACCACTGCTAAGGACAGGCAACAAGCAGAAGAGACTTGTTTGGGCTAAAGAACACAAGGAATGGACATTAGACCAGTGGAAATCTGTGCTTTGGTCTGATGAGTCCAAATTTGAGATCTTTGGTTCCAACCACCGTGTTTTTCTGCGACACTGAAAAGGTGAACGGATGGACTCTACATGCCTGGTTCCCACCGTGAAGCATGGAGGAGGAGGTGTGATTATGTGGGGGTGCTTTGCTGGTGATACTGTTGGGGATTTATTCAAAATTAAAGGCATACTGAACCAGCATGGCTACCACAGCATCTTGCAGCGGCATGCTATTCCATCCGGTTTGCGTTTAGTTGGACCATCATTTATTTTTCAACAGGACAATGACCCCAAACACACCTCCAGGCTGTGTAAGGGCTATTTGACCATGAAGGAGAGTGATGGGGTGCTGCGCCAGATGACCTGGCCTCCACAGTCACTGGACCTGAACCCAATCGAGATGGTTTGGGGTGAGCTGGACCGCAGAGTGAAGGAAAAAGGGCCAACAAGTGCTAAGCATCTCTGGGAACTCTTTCAAGACTGTTTGAAGACCATTTCAGGTGACTACCTCTTGAAGCTCATCAAGAGAATGCCAAGAGTGTGCAAAGCAGTAATCAAAGCAAAAGGTGGCTACTTTGAAAAATCTAGAATATATAATATTTTCAGTTGTTTCACACTTTTTTGTTATGTATATAATTCCACATGTGTTAATTCATAGTTTTGATGCCTTCAGTGTGAATCTACAATTTTCATAGTCATGAAAATAAAGAAAACTCTTTGAATGAGAAGGTGTGTCCAAACTTTTGGTCTGTACTGTATATATATATATATATATATATATATATATATCATGTGATTGATCTCTGTTGTGGCCTAATGAACATACTTTAGGCCAAATAAAAAAATAAAATAAAAATATTCCATTGACAACAAAACGCTTCAACTCCTAATGGCAACAGCATCCACTAATCATTACTTTTGGTTTCCATACAATTTTTGGGGATATGAGCAGTTCTGCAAAGCACCATTTCTTAATTTGGGAATATTGATGAGAAGTTGATCATCACAGAATGCTGTGTGTCCCTCTGAAATCTTCTCACATTGCAGATCGCCCAAACCTCAGGGCTTTTTCATAGAAATGATCATTTCTGCATATATTATCACATAATGAATAATCACCTTTCTTTCTTTTCAGTGCTTCTCAATCTTTCTCAATGAAAGGCTCAAGCAGTCATGATGACTTTAAATGGAAGGTAAGAACTATATACAAATGTCTTATTGTTGTTTTAAATTTCTATATATGGAATGCGTAAGTAGTTTTGGGGTGGGACTAAACTACCAGCATGCCCTTATGTAGCTGGAATTTAGTGTTAAGTTAAAGAAAATATAAATTACCAAAATTTGTTGTGGGACTCCAGCATCTCTGGATGCATGCACATTGCACCTAAAGCCAAGACAGCATATATTGCTCCACTGCACAAGTGCCTGATGTTCAGTTCAAGCTCAGTAAAGTCAAGTGTTTTGTCTTCAGCTTCATTTGCCTAAGGCTGGGTTCACACCTGAGCGTTTTACAGCGCGTTCCTACACGCTGTAAAACGCTCAACAAGGAGAAACCAATGCTTCCCTATGGGAATGGTTCTCACCTGGGCGTTTTACAGCGCATACGATCGCACTGTAAAACGCCCGACGCCCCAAGAAGTAATGAGCTTCTTTGGGGCGTCTTGTCGCGCGTTCCCGTACATAGACTTCCGGGAATGCGCGACAATGGGCGTTCGCTTGTCTCTGTATGCGCGATTGCAAACGCCGGTACAATCGCGCATACAGAGCGTGACATCCCGAACACTCAGGTCTGAACCCAGCATCAGGCCTCTTGCACATGTTAACGTTCCATTTTCTTGCGTTCTGTATACGAACCGCATTCGGAACCATTCATTTCAATGGATCTGCAAAAAAACGGAAGGTACTCCTAATGCCTTCCCTTTCTGTATTTGCATTTTTCCGTTCTGTTTAACCCCTTAAGGACTCGGCCCAATTTCACCTTACGGACTTGGCCATTTTTTGCAAATCTGACCAGTGTCACTTTAAGTGCTGATAACTTTAAAACGCTTTGACTTATCCAAGCCATTCTGGGAGTGTTTTTTCGTCACATATTGTACTTCATGACACTGATAAAATGAAGTAAAAAAATTCATTTTTATTTATAAAAAAATACCAAATTTACCCAAAATTTGAAAAAAATTGCAAATTTTCAAGTTTCAATTTCTCTAATTCTATAATACATAGTAATACCTCCAAAAATAGTTATTACTTTACATTCCACATATGTCTACTTCATGTTTGGATCATTATGGGAATGATATTTTATTTTTTGGGGATGTTACAAGTTTAGAAGTAAATCTTGAAATGTTTCAGAAATTTTCAAAAACCCAATTTTTAGGGACCAGTTCAGGTCTGAAGTCACTTTGCGAGGCTTATATAATAGAAACCACCCAAAAATGACCCCATTCTATAAACTACACCCCTCAAGGTATTCAATGGAGATACAATTTCAAAATTTCACTTTTTGGGCAGATTTTCCATTTCAATAATTTTTTTCCAGTTACAAAGCAAGGGTTAACAGCCAAACCAAACTCAATATTTATGGTCCTGATTCTGTGGTTTACAGAAACACCCCATATTTGGCTGTAAACTACTGTATGGGCACACGTCAGGGCGCAGAAGGAAAGGAATGTCATGCGGTTTTTGGAAGGCAGATTTTGCTGGACTGGTTTTTCTGACACCATGCCCCATTTGAAGCCCCCCTGATGCACCCCTAGAGTATAAACTCTATAAAAGTGACCCCATCTAAGAAACTACACCCCTCAAAGTATTCAAAACAGATTTTTACAAACGTCGTTAACCCTTTAGGTGTTCCACAAAAGTTATTGGCAAATGGAGATGAAATTTCCAAAATTAAATTTTTGGGCAAATTTTCCATTTTAATACATTTTTCCCAGTAAAAAAGCAAGGGTTAACAGCCAAACAAAACCCAATATTTTTTGCCCTGATTCCGTAGTATACAGAAACACCCCATATTTGATCGTAAACTGCTGTACGGACACATGGCAGGGCGCAGAAGGAAAGAAATGCTGTATGGTTTTTGCAAGGCAGATTTTGCTGGACTGGTTTTCTGACACCATGTCCCATTTGAAGTCCCCCTGATGCATCCCTAGAGTAGAAACTCCAAAAAAGTGACCCCATGGAAACTACGAAGTAAGGTGGCAGTTTTATTGGTACTATATTAGGGTACATATGATTTTTGGTTGCTCTATATTACACTTTTTGTAGGCAAGGTAACAAAAAATAGCTGTTTTGGCCCTTTTTTTATTTTTATTTGCAACGTTCATCTGACAGGTTAGATCATGTGGTATTTTCATAGAGCAGGTTTTTACAGATGCGACAATACCAAATATGACAACTTTTTCTTTGTTTGTTTCAGTTTTACATAATAAAGCATTTTTGAAAAAAAAATATATTTAGTGTCTCCACATTCTGAAAGCCGTAGTTTATTTTTATTTTTTGGGCGACTATCTTATGTAGGGACTAATTTTTTTCAGTATGAGATGAGGGTTTGATTGGTCCTATTGTGGGGTGGTTACTTTTTGATCGCTTAGTATTTTATTTTTTGTGACGTAAGGTGTAATTTTTTTTACGGTGTTCACCTGAGGGGTTAGGTGATTTTTTTATACCTTAGGATCTTACGGATGCGGCGATACCTATGTCAACATATTTTTTTTTTTTACACAATAATATTATTTTTGAAACCCCCAAAAAATATTTTTGTGTCTCCATAGTCTGAGAGCCATAGTTTATTTTTAGGCAATTGTCTTTGGTAGGTTATCATTTTTTGCGGGATGAGGTGACATTAGATTGGTACTATTTTGGGGGGCATACGCCTTTTTGATCGCTTGGTGTTGCACTTTTAGTGATGTAAGGTGACAAAAATGTTTGGTTTTTTTGTTTTCTTTTTTTACAGTGTTCATTTGAGGGGTTTGGTCATGTGATATTTTTATAGAGCCGGTCGATGCGGACATTTCCTAATATACCTACCTTTAGGGGTCTGCTGACCCGATGGCTGCTCTCTCCCTCCCTCCATACATCGCACGTGCCGAGGTCAGCGCTGATCGCAGCACATCAAGGGTTAATGCGCCGGCATTGGTGATTTCACCAATGCTGGTGCATGCAGCAGGGGTCCGGCTATCAGTGACTGCCGACCCCTGCCACGCTGTATGTGTCCGGCGCTGGTCCTTAACCTCCTCACGACCGCCGTACGCAGGATTGCGTCTTCGCAGCGGTCGTGCTGTTCTGGCTGGACGCGCCGGTGCGTCCTCTCGCGAGACGCGAGATTTCCGGGTATGCCGGCCCGCGCATGCGCATCGCGGGCCGGCAAAATTCAAAGAAGAACTTCGTCATCAACCTGCCGGCCACGATCATTGGCTGGCAGGTTGATGATTTTCAAAAAAACTAATCAGCAGCCAGATAACCTATCATATTAGTAAATATGATGGGGTTATATGGCTGCTGTGCTCCTCTGCTCCTTCTTTTGGTCGGTTGGTTCCAGGAGAGGAGCAGAGGAGCACATCATTACTGTGAGTACCCACTACAGTACACTTAGTCCCCAGATCACCTCCCAGCACCCAATTAACCCTTTGATCAACCTGTCAATCACTAGTGAAAAGGAAAAAAAGTGATCAGTGCAAACTGTCACCTTTTTTTTTTTCACTGGTATTGACCATTAGGTTTTAGGTATAGTTTAGGTCCCTTGGTTAGGTAGTTAGCGATCAGTTAGCGCCCAGCCCACCGCACCGCAGTCCGTTATTCGCTGATTAGCGTATCGCTAATCAGCATTTGTACTTTTATAGTATCTGAAAGTGATCAAAACTGATCACGGTCAGATCTATAATAGTACTAGTGTCACTTTAGTTCGCCCTCCACCCAAAACGCAGTGTTTGCCCGATCAGGCCTGATCGGTCGCCCACACGTGCGTTTGCCCACGCCCGCCCCACCGCAGTGACAAAAAAATTATTATTTTTTGATCACTGCACATTCACTTTACACGCACTGCGGCGATAAAAAAATCAGTTTTGATATTTTTTATCAACCGCAGCGGCCTCCGGTACTTCGCTAGGCTCCCCTTTGTAAGACAGGCTTGCTTTTTTTTTCTTGGGTAGTCTCAGGGAATACCCCGAAATTTAGTTGCCCACATGTCTAACAGGGGGTATTCTTCTGAAGAGGCCTACAGGCTTCTGACCCAGTCGGATGAGGAGTGGGAACCCTCATCTGATGAATCCAGCGGGTCAGAATACGAACCTGTAGAAAGCAGTGGCTCTCTGACCCAAAGTTCGAGGAGGCTGAGGTCCCTGATAGCAGCAGGCGTACCCGGCCCCGTGTCGCTAGACCGCAGGTTGCGCAGGATCCACTTCAAGAGCAGCAGAGTGGGGCTGGTGCTGTCGGATTACGTGGTGAGGCATACACCAGCAGCCCAGCCCTTCCTGGACCTAGTACCAGCACTGCCGTACAACCTGGTGAAGTAGCGAGCACCAGAAGGGCAGTTGAAGCTGGTACGGTGGCACGTGCAGTAGTGACCCCGTCGCAGCCATTGCAAAGACGTGCCCGTAGAGCCCCTAGAATCCCAGAGGTGCTGGCAAACCCTGATTGGCAGTCCCCAACTTCCGCCGCACCCGTAGTTTTCCCTTTCACTGCCCAGTCTGGAGTTCGGGTTGAGACAGCTCAGATCGGTTCGGCCCTGGGATTTTTTGAGCTGTTCTTGACTGCGGAGCTTTTAGACTTAGCTGTGGCCGAAACAAACAGATATGCCACACAATTTATAACCGCTAACCCGGGAAGCTCTTATGCCCAGTCTTTCCGGTGGAAACCAGTCCAAGTTTCCGAAATTAAAACTTTTCTGGGCCTCCTCCTCAACATGGGCCTGACAAAAAAACATGAATTGCGGTCATATTGGTCCACGAACCCAATTCATCACATGCCCATGTTCTCTGCTGCTATGTCCAGGACACGATTTGAGACCATCCTGCGTTTCCTGCACTTTAGTGATAACAGCACCTCCCGTCCCAGAGGCCACCCTGCTTTTGACCGGCTCCACAAAATTCGGCTCCTCATAGACCATTTCAACCTGAAATTTGCAGATATTTATACCCCAGAGCAAAACATCTGCATAGACGAGTCCCTAATACATTTTACCGGGCGCCTTGGCTTCAAACAATACATCCCAAGCAAGCGCGCCCGGTATGGGGTCAAATTGTATAAGCTCTGTGAAAGGGCCACAGGCTATACCCACAAATTTCGGGTCTATGAGGGAAAAGATCAGACCCTGGAGCCGGTCGGTTGCCCTGACTACCTGGGGAGCAGTGGGAAGACAGTTTGGGACTTGGTGTCACCCTTATTCGGCAAGGGGTACCATCTTTATGTGGACAATTTTTACACAAGTGTGGCCCTCTTTAGGCATTTATTTCTAGAACGGATTGGCGCCTGTGGTACCGTGCGAACTAGTCGCGCGGGCTTCCCCCAACGGCTCGTTACCACCCGTCTTGCAAGGGGGCAGAGGGCCGCACTGTGTAACGAACAACTGCTCGCGGTGAAATGGAGAGACAAGCGTGACGTTTACATGCTCTCCTCCATTCACGCAGACACGACAATCCAAATTGAGCGAGCAACCCGTGTCATTGAAAAGCCCCTCTCAGTCCACGACTATAACCTCCACATGGGAGGGGTCGACTTCAATGACCAGATGTTGGCTCCGTATTTAGTTTCCCGACGCACCAGATGCTGGTATAAGAAGGTGTCTGTATATTTAATTCAATTGGCTCTGTACAATAGTTTTGTTCTCTACAGTAAGGCTGGGAGAACTGGATCCTTCCTCAAATTTCAGGAAGAGATCATCGCGAATCTCCTGTATCCAGGAGGTTCCGTGGCCCCATCCACCAGTGTAGTTAGCCGTCTACACGAGCGACACTTCCCCAGTGTCGTTGCTGGTACCTCAAACCGACCGCCACCCCGAAAAAAATGTTGTGTCTGTAGCAGGAGTGGAATAAGGCGTGACACCCGCTATTTCTGTCCTGACTGTCCCGACCACCCTGCCCTATGCTTTGGAGAGTGTTTCCAGAAGTACCACTCACAGGTACACTTAGCATAGGGATCATCTCACCAGGATAGGCACACAGGGCTATTAGGGCCCATTCACTCACAGCTGCTGCAAACGTCTCCTTTCACATGGGACAAAGTGCATAACGCACTTCGCCACATCTTTGGGCGATTTGCGCTTTGCACATTGACCCATGGGGAAGGAGAGGTTTGTTCTATAAAGGTAAAAAAACAAAAAAAAAACAAAAAACAAAAAAAACAGGTAAGCAAACAGGTTAATGTTTAGTTCCAAAAGTTAAAGTTACATGTTCTGTTCCAAAGTTGATAAAATTATTGCGTTGTGGCCTGTTTTTTTTTTTTTTTTTTTTGTCTTTTTACCTTCCAGGTGGACCAACCGATCTACTAGCTGCAGCACCGATGTGCATTCTGACAGAAGCATTGCGCTGCTGTCAGATTACACGCAAGTCGGTGTATGCGGCGCTGCAAGACGGGATTTTCTCCTCTGCAGTGACAGATACGTTTGCCGAGGCATACGAGCTGAGGAGGAGGCGGCGTTCCTATGCTTTGGCAAGCACTTTGTATGTATATATATATATATATATATATATATATATATATATAAAAAAAAAATCCCGGCAATGATTTATTCATCCACATCGATTGATGCGAATGGAGAAATCTGGTTTGCCAGGGCATACGAGCTAAGTGGGTATGGATGTAGGGTGGAGCTCCTATGTCCTGGCAGACGCCTTTCCCCTCCATTTTTTTTTTTGGGCAGAGATTTTTTCATCCACATTGATCGATGCGAATGAAGAAATCTGTACCGTTCATTTTTTTTCTTTCAGCCCAGAGGCTGAACGGAAAAAAAAATCTCATTACCTGTATGCTCAATATAAGGAGAATAGCAGAAACTCCTAATGCTGGCCATACATGTAATGATTGCGGAGACCCTCAAATGCCAGGGCAGTACAAACACCCCACAACTGACCCCATTTTGGAAAGAAGACACCCCAAGGTATTTGCTGAGGGGCATATTGAGTCCATGAAAGATTGAAATTTTTGTCCTAAGTTAGCGGAAAGTGAGACTTTGTGAGAAAAAACAAAAAAAAATCAATTTCCGCTAACTTATGCGAAAAAAAAAAATAATTCTATGAACTTGCCAGGCCCCTCATTGGATACCTTGGGGTGTCTTCTTTCCAAAGTGGGGTCACATGTGGGGTATTTATACTGCCCTGGCTTTTTAGGGGCCCTAAAGCGTGAGAAGAAGTCTGGGATCCAAATGTCTAAAAATGCCCTCCTAAAAGGAATTTGGGCACCTTTGCGCATCTAGGCTGCAAAAAAGTGTGACACATCTGGTATCGCCGTACTCAGAAGAAGTTGGGGAATGTGTTTTGGGGTGTCATTTTACATATACCCATACTGGGTGAGATAAATATCTTGGTCAAATGCAAACTTTGTATAAAAAAATGGGAAAAGTTGTCTTTTGCCAACATATTTCTCTCACCCAGCATGGGTATATGTAAAATGGCACCCCAAAACACATTCCCCAACTTCTCCTGAGTACGGCGATACCAGATGTGTGACACTTTTTTGATGCCAAGGTGGGCAAAGGGGCACATATTCCAAAGTGCACCTTTCTGATTTTGCAGGCCATTTTTTACACATTTTGATTGCAAAGTACTTCTCACACATATGGGCCCCTAAATTGCCAGGGCAGTATAACTACCCCACAAGTGACCCCATTTTGGAAAGAAGACACCCCAAGGTTTTCTGTGAGGGGCATGGTGAGTTCCTAGAATTTTTTATTTTTTGTCGCAAGTTAGTGGAATATGAGACTTTGTAAGAAAAAAAAAAAAAAAAAACATCATCATTTTCCGCTAACTTGTGACAAAAAAAAAAAAATTCTAGGAACTCGCAGTGCCCCTCACGGAATACCTTGGGGTGTCTTCTTTCCAAAATGGGGTCACTTGTGGCGTAGTTATACTGCCCTGGCAATTTAGGGGCCCATATGTGTGAGAAGTACTTTGCAATCAAAATGTGTAAAAAATGGCCTGCAAAATCCGAAAGGTGCACTTTGGAATATGTGCCCCTTTGCCCACCTTGGCAGCAAAAAAGTGTGACACATCTGGTATCGCCGTACTCAGGAGAAGTTGGGGAATGTGTTTTGGGGTGTCATTTTACATATACCCATGCTGGGTGAGAAAAATATCTTGGTCAAATGCCAACTTTGTATAAAAAAATGGGAAAAGTTGTCGTTTGCCAAGATATTTCTCTCACCCAGCATGGGTATATGTAAAATGACACCCCAAAACACATTCCCCAACTTCTCCTGAGTACGGCGATACCACATGTGTGACACTTTTTTGCTGCCAAGGTGGGCAAAGGGGCGCATATTCCAAAGTGTACCATTCGGATTTCACCGGTCATTTCTTACACATTTTGATTGCAAAGTTCTTCTCACACATTTGGGCCCCTAAATTGCCAGGGCAGTATAACTACCCCACAAGTGACCCCATTTTGGAAAGAAGACACCCCAAGGTATTCTGTGAGGGGCATGGTGAGTTCCTAGAATTTTTTATTTTTTGTCGCAAGTTAGTGCAATATGAGACTTTGCAAGAAAAAAATAAAAAAATAAAATCATCATCATTTTCCGCTAACTTGTGACAAAAAATAAAAAGTTCTATGAACTCACTATGCCCATCAGCGAATACCTTAGGGTGTCTACTTTCCGAAATGGGGTCATTTGTGGGGGTTTTCTACTGTCTGGGCATTGTAGAACCTCAGGAAACATGACAGGTGCTCAGAAAATCAGAGCCGTTTCAAAAAGCGGAAATTCACATTTTTGTACCATAGTTTGTAAATGCTATAACTTTTACCCAAACCATTTTTTTTTGCCCAAACATTTTTTTTTTTTATCAAAGACATGTAGAACTATAAATTTAGCGAAAAATTTATATTTGGATGTCGTTTTTTTTGCAAAATTTCACAGCTGAAAGTGAAAAATGTCATTTTTTTGCAAAAAAATCGTTACATTTTGATTAATAACAAAAAAAGTAAAAATGTCAGCAGCAATAAAATACCACCAAATGAAAGCTCTATTAGTGAGAAGAAAAGGAGGTAAAATTTATTTGGGTGGTAAGTTGCATGACCGAGCGATAAACGGTGAAAGGAGTGTAGTGCCGAAGTGTAAAAAGTGGCCTGGTCATGAAGGGGGTTTCACCTAGCGGGGCTGAAGTGGTTAAGTCACGTACATCTGCGTCATACATGTCCGGTGCAGGTCTTTAAGGGGTTAATATTCACATTTATTGTTCTTTCATATAAAAACAAGTGTATGCGTTTCTGGATATAATTTTTTGGAAGTCACTCCATGTCCTGTCCTCCCTTTTTGCTTTTGGACCTTTAAAACGACAAACAATGCAGCTTTACACCTTGTATCCCAGGCTGGTTTTCACCTTCCTGCCTAGGCCTATTTTTGTAAATCTGACATACAGTCAGGTACATAAATATTGGGACATCGACCCAATTGTAACATTTTTGGCTCTATACACCACCACATCGGATTTGAAATTAAACTAACAAGATGTGCTTTAACTGCAGACTGTCAGCTTTAATTCGAGTGTATTTACATCCAAATCAGGTGAACGGTGTAGGAATTACAACAGTTTGCATATGTGCCTCCCACTTGTTAAGGAACCAAAAGTAATGGGACATAATAATAATCATAAATAAAACTTTGACTTTTTAATACTTGGTTGCAAATCCTTTGCAGTCAATTACAGCCTGAAGTATGGAACGCATAGACATCACCAAAAGCTGGGTTTCATCCCTGGTGATGATCTGCCAGGCATCTACTGCAACTGTCTTCAGTTCCTGTTTGTTCTTGGGGCATTTTCCCTTCAGTTTTGTCTTCCGCAAGTGAAATGCATGCTTAATCGTATTCAGGTCAGGTGATTGACTTGGCCATTGCATAACATTCCACTTTATTCCCTTAAAAAACTCTTTGGTTGCTTTTGCAGTATGCTTTGGGTCATTGCCCATCTGCACTGTGAAGCGCCGCCCAATGAGTTCTGAAGCATTTAGCTGAATATGAGCAGATAATATTGCCCGAAACACTTCAGAATTCATCCTGCTGCTTTTGTCAGCAGTCACATCATCAATAAGCCATACATGCCCACGCCATGACACTACCACCACGATGCTTCACTAATGAGGTGGTATGCTTAGGATCATGAGAAGTTCCTTTCCTTCTCTATACTCTTCTCTTCCCATCACTCTGGTACAGGTTGATCTTGGTCTCATTTGTCGATAGGATGTTGTTCCAGAACTGTGAAGGCTTTTTTAGACTCTAATCTAGCCTTCCTGTTTTTGACGCTCACCTATGGTTTACATCTTGTGGTGAACACTCTGTATTCACTCTGGTGAAGTATTCTCTTGATTGTTGACTTTGACACACATACACCTACCTCCTGGAGAGTGTTCTTGATCTGGCCAACTGTTGTGAAGGGTGTTTTCTTCACCAGGGAAAGAATTCTTCGGTCATCCACCACATATGTTTACTGTGGACTACCGGGTCTTTTGGTGTTGCTGAGCTCACTGGTGCGTTCCTTCTTTTTAAGAATGTTCCATGCCTAATGTTTTTGCTATCTCTCTGATGGTTTATTTTTATTTATTTTTCAGCCTAATGATAGCTTGCTTCACTAATAGTGACAGCTCTTTGGATCTCATCTTGAGAGTTGACAGCAACAGATTCCAAATAGCACACTTGAAATGAACTCTGGACCTTTTATCTGCTCATTGTAATTGGGATAATGAGGGAATAACACACACCTTGCCATTGAACAGCTGAGAAGCCAATTTTTTTGGGTTCTTTAACAAGTGGGAGGCACATATGCAAACTGTTGTAATTCCTACACCGTTCACCTGATTTGGATGAAAATACCCTCAAATTAAAGCTGACAGTCTGCAGTTAAAGCACACCTTGTTAGTTTAATTTCAAATCCATTGTGGTGGTGTATAGAGCAAAAAAAAAAAGATAGAATTGTGTCGATGTCCCAATTTTTATGGACCTGGCTGTATATGAAAAGATATGACATGGTAATAACTTTGGAATTGTTTTACCAATTCTGAGATTGTTTAATAAATTTAATTTTCTCTACTTTTAAGACAGATAGTAATACCTTGTGGCGAGATTGAATTGTAACGGCACCCCATGCATAAAAGGGGGTAAATGCTGTTTACACAATATTCCTTTTCCAGATGCAAAGGCAGCTACTAAAGACGCCAATATCCCGAACTGGAAACCATATGAATGCTGCATACAGCCGAATAGGAAAAAACATAGACTCCTAGTAGTCCAACTGGAGCAGCATACAATCCCCTTAAGAATGAGACCAAGCTCTGTGTTGAGGGTAAAGCAGTGGACAGCCAGAGCTGTGTGTTTATTGTTCTTATATACACATTCTTACACATTAGTACCACCCACAGGGTTTTGTAAATCCCATCTGCCTGTGATTTTTGTAAGTCCCATCTGCCTGTGATACATCTACCTTAGGGCTCTTTCACACTTACGTTATTTTCTTCCGGCATAGAGTTCCATCGTCGGGGCTCTATGCCGGAAGAATCCTGATCAGTTTTATCCTAATGCATTCTGAATGGAGAGAAATCCGTTTAGGATGCATCAGGATGTCTTCAGTTCAGGACTGGAATGTTTTTTGGCCAGACAAAATACCGAAGCATACTGCGCTTTTTTCTCCAGCCAAAAATCCTGAACACTTGCCGCAAGGCCGGATCCGGAATTAATGCCCATTGAAAGGCATTAATCCGGTCTTAAGCTAAACGTCGTTTCGGTGCATTGCCGGATCCGACGTTTAGCTTTTTCTGAATGGTTACCATGGCTGCCGGGAAGCTAAAGTCCTGGCAGCCATGGTAAAGTGTAGTGGGGAGCGGGGGAGCAGTATACTTACCGTTCGTGCGGCTCCCGGGGCATTCCAGAGTGACGTCAGGGTGCCCCACGCGCATGGATGACGTGATCGCACGGCACGTCATTAGGGATGAGCGAACTCGAACTGTATAGTTCGGGTTCGTACCGAATTTTGGGGTGTCCGTGACACGGACCCGAACCCGGACATTTTCGTAAAAGTCCGGGTTCGGGTTCGGTGTTCGTCGCTTTCTTGGCGCTTTTGTGACGCTTTCTTGGCGCTTTTTGAAAGGCTGCAAAGCAGCCAATCAACAAGCGTCATACTACTTGCCCCAAGAGGCCATCACAGCCATGCCTACTATTGGCATGGCTGTGATTGGCCAGAGCACCATGTGACCCAGCCTCTATTTAAGCTGGAGTCACATAGCGCCGCCCGTCACTCTGCTCTGATTAGCGTAGGGAGAGGTTGCGGCTGCGACAGTAGGGCGAGATTAGGCAGATTAACTCCTCCAAAGGACTTGATTAACTGATCGATCTGCAGCTGTGGATCATTGAGCTGCTGATCCTCAATTGCTCACTGTTTTTAGGCTGCCCAGACCGTTTGTCAGTCACATTTTTCTGGGGTGATCGGCGGCCATTTTGTGTCTTGTGGTGCGCCAGCACAAGCTGCGACCAAGTGCATTTAACCCTCAATGGTGTGGTTGTTTTTTGGCTAAAGCCTACATCAGGGTGAAGCTGTCACACCAAGTGCATTTAACCAGCAATAGTCTGTTCATTTTTTGGCCATATACAAAATCAGGGGCAAGCTGCGCCTGTCACCAAGTGCATTTAACCCTCAATGGTGTGGTTGTTTTTTGGCTAAAGCCTACATCAGGGTGAAGCTGTCACACCAAGTGCATTTAACCAGCAATAGTCTGTTCATTTTTTGGCCATATACAAAATCAGGGGCAAGCTGCGCCTGTCACCAAGTGCATTTAACCCTCAATGGTGTGGTTGTTTTTTGGCTAAAGCCTACATCAGGGTGAAGCTGTCACACCAAGTGCATTTAACCAGCAATAGTCTGTTCATTTTTTGGCCATATACAAAATCAGGGGCAAGCTGCGCCTGTCACCAAGTGCATTTAACCCTCAATGGTGTGGTTGTTTTTTGGCTAAAGCCTACATCAGGGTGAAGCTGTCACACCAAGTGCATTTAACCAGCAATAGTCTGTTCATTTTTTGGCCATATACAAAATCAGGGGCAAGCTGCGCCTGTCACCAAGTGCATTTAACCCTCAATGGTGTGGTTGTTTTCTGGCTAAAGCCTACATCAGGGTGAAGCTGTCACACCAAGTGCATTTAACCAGCAATAGTCTGTTTATTTTTTGGCCATATACTACATCAGGGGCAAGCTGCGCCCGTCACCAAGTGCATTTAACCCTCAGTAGTGTGGTTGGTCAAGCTGTGACACCAAGTGCATTTAACCAGCAATAGTCTGTTCATTTTTTGGCCATATACTACAATCAGGGGCAAGCTGCGCCCGTCACCAAGTGCATTTAACCAGCAATAGTGTGGTTATTTTTTGGCCATATCCCAGTCTAATTCTGTCACTAAATCCATACCGGTCACCCAGCGCCTAAATACTAGGCCTCAAATTTATATCCCGCTAAATCTCTCGTTACCGCTGTCCTGTTGTAGCTGGGAAAGTTATTTAGTGTCCGTCAAAGCACATTTTTTGTTCTGGGTTGAAGTACAATTCCCAATTTAGCAATTTCATAATTTAGTGGTTTCTGCTATATCAGAGCTATTTGAAATCTATCCCTAAAAGGGTATATAATATTCAAGGTGCACATTGGGTCATTCAGAATAACTTCACACACACCCGCTACTGTGTATTTCCAAGTCTAATTCTGTCACTAAACCCATACCTGTCACCCAGCGCCTAAATACTAGGCCTCAAATTTATATCCTGCTAAATCTCTCGTTACCGCTGTACTGTTGTTGCTTGGAAAGATATTTAGTGTCCGTCAAAGCACATTTTTTGTTCTGGGTTGAAGTACAATTCCCAATTTAGCAATTTCATAATTTAGTGGTTTCTGCTATATCAGAGCTATTTGAAATCTATCCCTAAAAGGGTATATAATATTCAAGGTGCACATTGGGTCATTCAGAATAACTTCACACACACCCGCTACTGTGTATTTCCAAGTCTAATTCTGTCACTAAACCCATACCTGTCACCCAGCGCCTAAATACTAGGCCTCAAATTTATATCCTGCTAAATCTCTCGTTACCGCTGTACTGTTGTTGCTTGGAAAGATATTTAGTGTCCGTCAAAGCACATTTTTTGTTCTGGGTTGAAGTACAATTCCCAATTTAGCAATTTCATAATTTAGTGGTTTCTGCTATATCAGAGCTATTTGAAATCTATCCCTAAAAGGGTATATAATATTCAAGGTGCACATTGGGTCATTCAGAATAACTTCACACACACCCGCTACTGTGTATTTTCAAGTCTAATTCTGTCACTAAACCCATACCTGTCACCCAGCGCCTAAATACTAGGCCTCAAATTTATATCCTGCTAAATCTCTCGTTACCGCTGTCCTGTTGTAGCTGGGAAAGTTATTTAGTGTCCGTCAAAGCACATTTTTTCTTCTGGGTTGAAATACAATTCCCAATTTAGCAATTTCATAATTTAGTGGTTTCTGCTATATCAGAGCTATTTGAAATCTATCCCTAAAAGGGTAGATCATATTGAAGGTGCACATAGGGTCATTCAGAATAACTTCACACACACCCGCTACTGTGTATTTCCAAGTCTAATTCTGTCACTAAACCCATACCTGTCACCCAGCGCCTAAATACTAGGCCTCAAATTTATATCCCGCTAAATCTCTCGTTACCGCTGTCCTGTTGTAGCTGGGAAAGTTATTTAATGTCCGTCAAAGCACATTTTTTGTTCTGGGTTGAAGTACAATTCCCAATTTAGCAATTTCATAATTTAGTGGTTTCTGCTATATCAGAGCTATTTGAAATCTATCCCTAAAAGGGTATATAATATTCAAGGTGCACATTGGGTCATTCAGAATAACTTCACACACACCCGCTACTGTGTATTTTCAAGTCTAATTCTGTCACTAAACCCATACCTGTCACCCAGCGCCTAAATACTAGGCCTCAAATTTATATCCTGCTAAATCTCTCGTTACCGCTGTACTGTTGTTGCTGGGCAAGATATTTAGTGTCCGTCAAAGCACATTTTTTGTTCTGGGTTGAAGTACAATTCCCAATTTAGCAATTTCATAATTTAGTGGTTTCTGCTATATCAGAGCTATTTGAAATCTATCCCTAAAAGGGTATATAATATTCAAGGTGCACATTGGGTCATTCAGAATAACTTCACACACACGCTTCTGTGCATTTCCAAGTCTAATTCTGTCACTAAATCCATACCGGTCACCCAGCGCCTAAATACTAGGCCTCAAATTTATATCCCGCTGAATTTGAATACAATACATTGGGCCAAATAATATATTTGTTGTTGTGGTGAACCATAACAATGAGAAAAACATCTAGTAAGGGACGCGGACGTGGACATGGTCGTGGTGGTGTTAGTGGACCCTCTGGTGCTGGGAGAGGACGTGGCCGTTCTGCCACATCCACACGTCCTAGTGTACCAACTACCTCAGGTCCCAGTAGCCGCCAGAATTTACAGCGATATATGGTGGGGCCCAATGCCGTTCTAAGGATGGTAAGGCCTGAGCAGGTACAGGCATTAGTCAATTGGGTGGCCGACAGTGGATCCAGCACGTTCACATTATCTCCCACCCAGTCTTCTGCAGAAAGCGCACAGATGGCGCCTGAAAACCAACCCCATCAGTCTGTCACATCACCCCCATGCATACCAGGGAAACTGTCTCAGCCTCAAGTTATGCAGCAGTCTCTTATGCTGTTTGAAGACTCCGCTGGCAGGGTTTCCCAAGGGCATCCACCTAGCCCTTCCCCAGCGGTGAAAGACATAGAATGCACTGACGCACAACCACTTATGTTTCCTGATGATGAGGACATGGGAATACCACCTCAGCATGTCTCTGATGATGACGAAACACAGGTGCCAACTGCTGCGTCTTTCTGCAGTGGACAAGCTGACGTTCATAAAAATGAACCAGGCATGGATCCCACAGGACCTGTCCGTCCCTTGTCCAGATTAGACATTAACTACCTCCCCATAACCATATATTATTGGACTCCAGGGCACTTCCTCATTCAATCCTATTTTTATTTTCATTTTACCATTATATTGCAAGGCTACCCAAAGTTGAATGAACCTCTCCTCTGCCTGTGTGCTAGGCCTAAATATATGCCAATGGATTGTTGCAGTGGTGGCTGACGTGAAGCCTCATTCTCTGCTATGACATGCAGACTGATTCTCTGGTGACATGAAGCCAGATTGTCTGTTACGGGACCTCTCTCCTCTGCCTGGGTGCTGGGCCTGAATTTATGACAATGGACTGTTGCAGTGGTGGCTGACGTGAAGCCTGATTCTCTGCTATGACATGCAGACTGATTCTCTGCTGACATGAAGCCAGATCCTCTGTTGCGGGACCTCTCTCCTCTGCCTGGGTGCTGGGCCTAAATTTATGAAAATGGACTGTTGCAGTGGTGGGTGACGTGAAGCCTCATTCTCTGCTATGACATGCAGACTGATTCTCTGCTGACATGAAGCCAGATTGTCTGTTACGGGACCTCTCTCCTCTGCCTGGGTGCTGGGCCTAAATATCTGACAATGGACTGTTGCATTGGTGGCTGACGTGAAGCCTGATTCTCTGCTATGATATGAAGACTGATTCTCTGCTGACATGAAGCCAGATTGTCTGTTACGGGACCTCTCTCCTCTGCCTGTGTGCTAGGCCTAAATATATGCCAATGGATTGTTGCAGTGGTGGCTGACGTGAAGCCTGATTCTCTGCTATGACATGCAGACTAATTCTCTGCTGACATGAAGCCAGATTGTCTGTTACGGGACCTCTCTCCTCTGCCTGGGTGCTGGGCCTAAATTTATGACAATGGACTGTTGCAGTGGTGGCTGACGTGAAGCCTGATTCTCTGCTATGACATGCAGACTGATTCTCTGCTGACATGAAGCCAGATCCTCTGTTACGGGACCTCTCTCCTCTGCCTGGGTGCTGGGCCTAAATTTATGAAAATGGACTGTTACAGTGGTGGGTGACGTGAAGCCTGATTCTCTGCTATGATATGAAGACTGATTCTCTGCTGACATGAAGCCAGATTGTCTGTTACGGGACCTCTCTCCTCTGCCTGGGTGCTGGGCCTAAATTTATGAAAATGGACTCTTACAGTGGTGGGTGACGTGAAGCCTGATTCTCTGCTATGACATGAAGACTGATTCTCTGCTGACATGAAGCCAGATTGTCTGTTACGGGACCTCTCTCCTCTGCCTGGGTGCCGGGGCCTAAATATCTGAGAATGGACTGTTCCAGTGGTGGGTGACGGGAAGCCAGATTCTCTGCTATGGAACCTCTCTCCAATTGATTTTGGTTAATTTTTATTTATTTAATTTTTATTTTAATTAATTTCCCTATCCACATTTGTTTGCAGGGGATTTACCTACATGTTGCTGCCTTTTGCAGCCCTCTAGCCCTTTCCTGGGCTGTTTTACAGCCGTTTTAGTGCCGAAAAGTTCGGGTCCCCATTGACTTCAATGGGGTTCGGGTTCGGGACGAAGTTCGGATCGGGTTCGGATCCCGAACCCGAACATTTCCGGGATGTTCGGCCGAACTTCTCGAACCCGAACATCCAGGTGTTCGCTCAACTCTACACGTCATCCATGCGCATGGGGCGCTCTGACGTCATTCTGGAGCGCCCCAGGAGCCGCATGGACGGTAAGTAGTGTCCTGGCTGCTATAGTAACACTGAACGCATTTTGAAGACGGATCTGTCTTCAAATGCTTTCAGGTCACTTGCGTTTTTCCGGATCCGGCGTGTAGTTCCGGCAAGTGGAGTACACGACGGATCCGGACAACGCAAGTGTGAAAGAGCCCTTACACAATGGGTTAATGTAATTATCACAGGCAGGAGAATACACAGTTTTACACAATGTCTTCTGTCCTGGAGACAATTGGTAAGTAATCCAATTTATCTCCACGAGAAGAAGCAAAACTCCCATTAGCCACATGGTAGCAAAAGACAATCAGAGACATAAGAATATCTAACTGTGCAGCTATTGCATAAAACATAGACATTTAACATATCCCTCAGATAGCTCAGGTCTGAGTGCATATTATTAGGTGAATGGCACTCAGACTACACAAATACAGTTCAATTACCATGGAGCCAAATTCTTTCACATATTCTTTGCACGGGAAAATAAAGCGTTTCAACATGGGGCAATAGTCTAAAGGAAGCAGGCAAGCAACCAAGCTTCTCCAATGCAATGTGGTGAGATTGGTCTCGTCACATCCCTCATAAAATAGTTATCAATCAGCATTCCCCATATGTCTACTTTATGTTGGCATTATTTTATAAATGTCATTTTAATATTTTAGGACTTTAGAATTCTTTGAGTTTTAGAAGCAATTTTTTTCAATTTTCATGAAAATTTGCAAAACCATTTTTATAAGCACCATTTCAATCATAAAGTGATTTTGAGGGGCTTGCGTAATAGAAACCACCTATAAGTTACCCCATTTTTAAAACTACACCCCTCAAATTATTTAAAACTGATACTTTGTAACTCTTAAGGTGTCACTTTTTTTGCAGATTTTTTGTTAATCCATTTTATTTTTTTTTTGCAACTCAGCAAGGATTAACACCAAAATAAGGACTCATGCACATGAACGTGTGCTGGCCGGACCCGTGCTGCGTACCGAAAATTGCATTCCGTAATGCGCGGGCTCTGAATGTTGGGCCGCCACGTGCGGATCGAATGCAAGTGAATGGGTTCGCATCCGTGATGCAAGGTGCACACGGCCATGTGCATAATACCTAAATCTCAATATACATTACTCTTATTCTGAAGTATACAAAAGAACACCCCATATGTGGTCGTAAACTGCTCTAAGGGCACATGGCAGTGGTCAGAAGGGAAGGAGCGCCATATGGTTTTTGGAGTGCAGGTTTTGTTGAAATGTTTTTGGGCGCCATGTTGTATTTGAAGAGACCCTGAAGTACCCCTACTGTGGAATTTTTCTCTGTGTGAAGACAAATTTTTTGCAGGCTGAGTTGCCATTTTTCTCTTTGTAGTACGTATTGGAGGCGTGGCGATCTCCAAGCAGTCAAGCACACCTGTCCAGTTAATCTGCCCCCTGGAGGCTGGTTTTAAAGTCAGTATAAAACTGAGTCTGCTTATACAGCACCTACCAGTAGCCATCAGGCTCCAGGAGAAGTATAAAGTGGGCTCAGCATGCATGTGAGTACTTGCATCCCTGGATCCGATGAAAGCTGTAATGGCACCGGACGGGGTTAAAAGCAGAATGTGCTTGGCATGCATGCTGTACCTGCGCTCCCTGGACTTTATGTGGCTGTCATGGCCCATAAAAGGTAGGAACTAGTGTTAGGGACCACTCATGAAGGCAACCTTGACGCGGTGAGTGGCTTATTACGCTTTGGCCAAAATGTACACCAATGCCTTATTCAACATCTAGCATAAAGGCAGGGCAGAGTGCCGGTTGCAGTGTGCGATTGCATTTTGTGTTTTTACATTTATATCTCTATTTCGCCATAGCAATCTGCACCTGCTAGGGGTTGTGCGGGCTGAAATTTTCCATATTTTTCTCTTTGTAGTACGTATTGGAGGCGTGGCGATCTCCAAGCAGTCAAGCACACCTGTCCAGTTAATCTGCCCCCTGGAGGCTGGTTTTAAAGTCAGTATAAAACTGAGTCTGCTTATACAGCACCTACCAGTAGCCATCAGGTTCCAGGAGAAGTATAAAGTGGGCTCAGCATGCATGTGAGTACTTGCATCCCTGGATCCGATGAAAGCTGTAATGGCACCGGACGGGGTTAAAAGCAGAATGTGCTTGGCATGCATGCTGTACCTGCGCTCCCTGGACTTTATGTGGCTGTCATGGCCCATAAAAGGTAGGAACTAGTGTTAGGGACCACTCATGAAGGCAACCTTGACGCGGTGAGTGGCTTATTACGCTTTGGCCAAAATGTACACCAATGCCTTATTCAACATCCAGAATAAAGGCAGGGCAGAGTGCCGGTTGCAGTGTGCGATTGCATTTTGTGTTTTTACATTTATATGCTAATGTCAGCTGAAGCCAATGTGCTTCCCTTTTTGTGAAAAATGAACGTTTATTTTATGGAATTGAGCCACTAGGAGCAATGTGAGTGTTACCCCTACTCCTAGATGCTTTGTTTTCCCTCTGGCCTCATCATTGACAAGACCATGCAGTGTTTACATCATCCTTCCTGGCCCTGTCAATTAACATAATGAAGGTGCGTCTAGAGGAGGGAGATCAGAGCCTCTAGGAGTAGTGGCAATACCTTCATTGCTCCTAGATGCTCATTTGCATAAAATAAGTACATTTTTCACAAAAAACTGAGGCAAATATAAATAAGGGACAATGACTATTAGCTTCAGCTGATATTAGCATACAGTACTGACCAAAAGTTTGGACACACCTTCTCATTCAAAGAGTTTTCTTTATTTTCATGACTATGAATATTGTAGATTCACACTGAAGGCATCAAAACTATGAATTAACACATGTGGAATTATATACATAACAAAAAAGTGACAACTGAAAATATGTCATATTCTAGGTTCTTCAAAGTAGCCACCTTTTGCTTTGATTACTGCTTTGCACACTCTTGGCATTCTCTTGATGAGCTTCAAGAGGTAGTCACCTGAAATGGTCTTCCAACAGTCTTGAAGGAGTTCCCAGAGATGCTTAGCACTTGTTGGCCCTTTTGCCTTCACTCTGCGGTCCAGCTCACCCCAAACCATCTCGATTGGGTTCAGGTCTGGTGACTTTGGAGGCCAGGTCATCTGGCGTAGCACCCCATCACTCTCCTTCATGGTCAAATAGCCCATACACAGCCTGGAGGTGTGTTTAGGGTCATTGTCCTGTTGAAAAATAAATGATGGTCCAACTAAACGCAAACCGGATGGAAAAGCATGCCACTGCAAGATGCTGTGGTAGCCACCCACACCATCACACCTCCTCCTCCATGCTTCACGGTGGGAACCAGGCATGTAGAGTCCATCCGTTCACCTTTTCTGCGTCGCACAAAGACACGGTGGTTGGAACCAAAGATCTCAAATTTGGACTCATCAGACCAAAGCACAGATTTCCACTGGTCTAATGTCCATTCCTTGTGTTCTTTAGCCCAAACAAGTCTCTTCTGCTTGTTGCCTGTCCTTAGCAGTGGTTTCCTAGCAGATATTCTACCATGAAGGCCTGATTCACAAAGTCTCCTCTTAACAGTTGTTCTAGAGATGTGTCTGCTGCTAGAACTCTGTGTGGCATTGACCTGGTCTCTAATCTGAGCTGCTGTTAACCTGCGATTTCTGAGGCTGGTGACTCGGATGAACTTATCCTCCGCAGCAGAGGTGACTCTTGGTCTTCCTTTCCTGGGGCGGTCCGCATGTGAGCCAGTTTCTTTGTAGAGCTTGATGGTTTTTGTGAATGCACTTGGGGACACTTTCAAAGTTTTCCCAATTTTTCGGACTGACTGACCTTTATTTCTTAAAGTAATGATGGCCACTCGTTTTTCTTTACTTAGCTGCTTTTTTCTTGCCATAATACAAATTCTAACAGTCTATTCAGTAAGACTATCAGCTGTGTATCCACCTGACTTCTCCACAACGCAACTGATGGTCCTAACCCCATTTATAAGGCAAGAAATCCCACTTATTAAACCTGACAGGGCACACCTGTGAAGTGAAAACCATTTCAGGTGACTACCTCTTGAAGCTCATCAAGAGAATGCCAAGTAATCAAAGCAAAAGGTACTTTGAAGAACCTAGAATATGACATATTTTCAGTTGTTTCACACTTTTTTGTTATGTATATAATTCCACATGTGTTAATTCATAGTTTTGATGCCTTCAGTGTGAATCTACAGTTTTCATAGTCATGAAAATAAAGAAAACTCTTTGAATGAGAAGGTGTGTCCAAACTTTTGGTCTGTACTGTATGTCTAAAATCAGCCACTTTAACCTCTTAAAGCATCAGCCAGTTTGGACCAAATGCTGTAGCCACATTTTAAAAAATCTGACATTTGTCAGCTTTTAGGCTACTTTCACACTTGCGCTTGATCGGATCCGTTCTGAACGGATCCGATCATATTAATGCAGACGGAGGCTCCGTTCAGTACGGATCCGTCTGCATTAATAACTTAGAAAAATTTCTAAGTGCGCAAGATGCCTGAGCGGATCCGTTCAGACTTTCAATGTAAAGTCAATGGGGGACGGATCCGCTTGAAGATTGAGCCATATGGTGTCATCTTCAAGCGGATCCGTTCCCATTGACTTACATTGTAAGTCTGAACGGATCCGCTCGCCTCCGCACGGCCAGGCGGACAGCTGAACGCTGCAAGCAGCGTTCAGCTGTCTGCCTGGCCGTGCGGAGGCGAGCGGAGAGGAGGCTGAACGCCGCCAGACTGATGCAGTCTGAGCGGATCTGCTCCATTCAGACTGCATCAGGGCTGGACGGAGGCGTTCGGGTCCGCTCGTGAGCTCCTTCAAACGGAGCTCACGAGCGAACCGACGAACGCAAGTGTGAAAGTAGCCTTATCTGGTAACTTTGGAACGCTTTTACTTATCCAAGGCATTCTGAAATTGTATTCTCGTGACACATCATACTTCATGTTAGTTGAGTTTATATGTTTTACCTTTATGCATAAAAACAATCCCAAATTTGCAGAGAATGTGGAAAAATTCACTATTTTAAAGATTAGAATTTTTCTGCTTTTAAGACAGATAGTGTTACTTCATAAAACTGTTATTACTTTACATTCCCCATATGTCTACTGTATGTTTGCATCTTATTATAAATGCAATTTATTTTTATTTTTTAGGAAGTTAGAAGGCTTAGAAAATTTACAAAACCCAAACCCACTTTTAGGACCAGTTCAGTTATGAAGTCACTTTGTGGGGCTAACGTAGTAGAAACCACCCATAAATGACCCCCTTTTGGAAACGACACCCTTTACGTTATTCAAAACTGATTCTACAAACTTTGTTAACCCTTTAAAAATGCCCCCTCCATTTTGCTTTAATTGTTGTGGAACACCAACAACAATTAAAGCTAAATGGAGGGGAAATTTTTAATTTAAATTTCTTGTGCAGATTTTCCATTTTAATCAATTTTTTCTGTAACACAGAAAAGGTTAACAGCCAAACAAATATTTATTACCCTGATTCTGCAGTTGACAGAAACACCCCATGTGTATTCATAAAGTGCTGTATCTGCACACAGCAGGGCTCAGAAGGAGAGGAGCGCAATATCAATTTTCGAGGGCAGATTTTGCTGGAATGATTTTCAGGTGCCATGTCACATTTTAAGAGACCCTGAGGTACCCCTAGAAAGAAACCCCCAAAAAGTGAGCCCATTTTGGAAACTATACCCCTGAAGAAAAGTTTATGTTTTGATCCAACAAGTGTTTCATAGAATTTAGAAAAACATGGCTGTGAAAATAAAAAATGAACTTTTATTTTCAATATAATGTTGCTATTTCCCCAATTTTTCATTTTCTCAAGGGGTAACAGGAGAAAATGCACCTCACAGTTTTTTAATGCATTTTTTCCTGAATACTGCAATACCATATATGGGGTTGTAAATCGCTGTTTGGGGGCACGGCAGCATTCAAAAGGGAAGGAGCAGCATCTGGATTTTGTAACATGCAATTTGCAAATTTTAGGGGCCATAACATTTTTTTTTTTTTTTTATTATTTCACCAATGTAACTGTGTGATGTCTTGTTTTTTGCAGGATGGGCTTTAGTTTATATTGGTATCATTTTGGGATGCATATGTCTTTTGGATCATTTTTTATGCATTTTTTTGTTGAGTGAGGTGGGCAAAAATGTAATTTCTGTCAGTGTTTTTTACTTCTATTTTTTATGGGATTTCTCATGCGGTAAATATGATATGGTAATTTTATTCTGTGGGTTGATATGGTTATGGCAATACCAGATTTATATAGTTTTTCATGTTGTACTACTTTTGTATTTTGCATCATCCTATACTAAAGCCCATAGCATTTGTTATTTTTTCACCAATGTAGCTGTTTGAGTGTTTGTTTTTTGTGGGACAAGCTAAAGATTTTATTGGTATCTTTTTAGGGTACATATGACTTTTTGATCACTTGTCATTTATTTTTTGTGGAGGTCTAAATATTTTTTTTACTGTGTTCACCTTGTGGGATTAGTAACATTATATTTTTGTAGATCAGGTCGGTATAGACGCGGCAATATCAATTATGTGTATGTCAATTATAAATGAGCAGATATGGGAAAAGGCAATTTATTTCATTTTGTAGTTTTAAAAAAATATATATTTTTATACTTTTTTTTATTTTATCAAGACCCACTTGGATCTTGAAGATCCAGTGGGCCCGATTGCTGTACAGTGCACTGCTATAATATTACAATGTACTGTACACAGGGCAAGCCTGGATGCAATTGTAAGGCATCTGGTTGCCATGGTAACCATTGAGCTGCCTCCTTTGCAGCGCAGCGGCCCGATAGGGAGACAGCGAGCCCCCTTCCTCTATTAACCCCATGGATGCCACGGCCGGCTACTGGACGCAGAATCGAAGGGGTTAAACGTCCAATATTGGTGCTAGCACCAATCTCAGCCATTGCAGCAGAGTATGAGCTGTTACAGCTGACACTGCCTGCTGATGGCTGCATCTCAGGAATGGAGAAACATAAAAAATATTGAAAATCAGAGGCTTTGTAGTGAAGTATGAATCACATATTAACTCTAATCGGCAAGTCAGTATGATTATAGAGATATCAATTTTATGTAGTCATTTTAAGTTTCAAAGTTTCAGGTTGTTAATGATGCTGCGCCAATTAGGTATACTGTAGGAGTTTTTTACTTAAAATATGAATTTCAGGGAAAATTTGATCAGTTGCGAAGCTGAATTTCCTCATGCTTTGTGTTAATGAATTTATTTTCCTTAAAATGGCCTTAAAACGAAAAAATTCTGACTCGCCTCATCCATTTGCACATGAAGAGTCTACCGCTGCCATCTTTGTTGAAGATGTCATCACACACTGCGCAAGATTTTGCGCTGGATGGTCAAGCAAGATGGCCGCAATGGGCTCTTCATGATCCAATGGATAAGGTGAGTATTTAACTTTTTTTTTTTTTTAACAGATTACCCCATGACAGCCCTCAATGGTCATCTCAGATGCTGCAATCAGCGATGAATGTGGCATCTAAGGTTTTCAATGAAAGGGAGCTGTGCAATCACCGTTCCCCATCATTGTGCCCGCTACTCACAAAGAAATCACAAAACTAATTTCTTTCTGAAATCCTGCAAAGCATCCAAATCGAAGTTTTGAGTACTTCGCTCATCTCTATTAGGGCTTATGCACGCAAATGTATTTTCTTTCCGTGTCCGTTCCGTTCTGTTTAAAATACAGGATCTGTTTTTTTGTTGTTGTTGCTCTTCTGATGGATCAGAATGAAAAACGAAATGTTGATGTGAACCCAGCCTTATGCTGGCAATTTGCCTATTAGACCCTGCCTCTGGCAAGGCGTATTAGTCTTAGGGCTCATGCACATGACCGTATGCCCTCCGAGACATACCGTCTGTGAGTGGGCCATATGTCCCAGAGTGGCATACATCGTGCACACGGGATAGGTTACTATGATGCTGTGTGCATCGGGTCGCCCGCCGGACTATTGTCTTGCACTCATATGCTGCTGCGCGCTCCCGTGCGCACAATGTATGCTGCTCTGGGACATATGGCCTGCTCACGGACCGTATGTCTCGGAGGGTCGTGTGTATGAGCCCTTAGGCACATGGCAGACTCAAAGACCTTTGTAATGTGTCCGGTTGCCATAGCAAACACTGGTATCCCGCAATCAAGTCACTGGGTGTAAATGAGGTAGAGAGGGAGCTGTGGTCAGCAAAAAAAATAAAAATCACTTGCTCCAAGAGCCATAGCTTTTTTTACCTTTCATTTACATTGACATATAAGGGTTTGGGGTACATTTAGTAAGACCGGCGTTTTAGACACCAGTCTTAATAAGGCCATGCATTTGCGGTGGATCCACCACAGTTATGTAGAGGCGTCGACCTCTACATAACTTCGGCGGATCCACCGTTGCTTATAAATGTAAGGCCCCATGCACACGGCTGTTGTTTTGGTCTGCATCCGAGCCGCAGTTTTTGCGGCTTTGATGCGGACCCATGCACTTCAATGGGGCCGCAAAATATACGGACACCACTTAGTGTTCTGTCCGTATCCGATGCTCCATTCCATGGCCCCGCAAAAAAAATATAACCTGTCCTATTCTTGTCCGTTTTGTGGACAAGAATAGGCAGTTATAGCAATGGCTGTCATCCGTGTTTTGCAACGGTCGTGTGCATGTAGCTTAAGGCTGCTTTCACACAAGCGAGTTGTTTACTCCAGACTCGGAGCATGAGAATCAGACAGCTCCTGTCCTAAACTTCCAGCACTGACGGGGTCACATGGCATTATATTGATTTATGATGCTATAATACCCTTAGGACCCTTTCACACGGGCGAGTTTTCCGCACGGGTGCAATGCGTGAGGTGAACGCATTGCACCCGCACTGAATCTGGACTCATTCATTTCTATGGGGCTGTGCACATGAGTGGTGATTTTCACACATCACTTGTGCGTTGCATGAAAATCGCAGCATGCTCTATATTGTGCGTTTATCACGCAACACAGGCCCCATAGAAGTTAATGGGGCTGCTTGAAAATCGCAAGCAAGTGCAGATGCGGTGCGATTTTAACACACGGTTGCTAGGAGATGATCGGTGGTGACATCACTCTGGTCATCACATGGTCCATCACATGATCCATCACCATGGTCAAAGATTATGTGATGTACCATGTGATGACCAGAGTGACATCACCACAGGTCCTTTTCCTGTACACAGCAAAGAAGAAGACAGAAGAGATGCCGGCTTTGCGAGCAAGTGGATTAAGGTGAGTTAAATTATTATTATTATTTTAACCCCTCCAGGGCTATTGTACTATGCATTCTGTATTAAGAATGGTATTATTTTCCCTTATAACCACGTTATAAGGGAAAAATAATACAATCTACACAACCCCGATCCCAAACAGTTCGGGTTTGGGTACCAAACATGCTGATTTTTCTCACGCGCGTGCAAAACGCATTACAATGTTTTGCACTCGTGTGGAAAAATCGTGCATGTTCCCGCAACGCACCCGCACCTTTTCCCGCAGCACCCGTGTGAAACCAGCCTTGGAGGTCAGGATAACACTGACAGCATTATGTCAGTGTCATCTAATACATTCTAGAAACATAGAAACATAGAATGTGTCGGCAGATAAGAACCATTTGGCCCATCTAGTCTGCCCAATATATCTGAATCCTATGAATAGTCCCTGGCCCTATCTTATATGAAGGATAGCCTTATGCCTATCCCATGCATGCTTAAACTCCTTCACTGTATTTGCCGCTACCACTTCTGCAGGAAGGCTATTCCATGCATCCACTACTCTCTCAGTAAAGTAATACTTCCTTATATTACTTTTAAACCTTTGCCCCTCTAATTTAAAACTGTGCCCTCTTGTGGTAGTTTTTCTTCTTTTAAATATCCTCTCCTCCTTTACCGAGTTGATTCCCTTTATGTATTTAAAAGTTTCTATCATATCCCCTCGGTCTCTTCTTTCTTCCAAGCTATACATATTAAGGTCTTTTAACCTTTCCTGGTAAGTTTTATCCTGCAATCCATGGACCAGTTTAGTAGCTCTTCTCTGAACTCTCTCTAGAGTATCTATATCCTTCTGGAGATATGGCCTCCAGTACTGCGCACAATACTCCAAGTGAGGTCTCACCAGTGATCTGTACAGCGGCATAAGCACTTCACTCTTTCTACTGCTTATACCTCTCCCTATACATCCAAGCATTCTGCTGGCATTTCGTGCTGCTTTATTACATTGTCTTCCCACCTTTAAGTCTTCTGAAATAATTACTCCTAAATCCCTTTCCTCAGATACTGAGGTCAGGACTGTGTCAAATATTCTATATTCTGCCCTTGGGTTTTTACGCCCCAGGTGCATTATCTTGCACTTATCCACATTAAATTTCAGTTGCCAGAGTTCTGACCATTCTTCTAGTTTTCCTAAATCCTTTTCCATTTGGCGTTTCCCTCCAGGAACATCAACCCTGTTACATATCTTTGTGTCATCAGCAAAAAGACAAACCTTACCATCGAGGCCTTTTGCAATATCACTTATGAAGATATTAAACAAAATTGGTCCCAGTACAGATCCCTGTGGAATCCCACTGGTAACATGACCTTGTTTTGAATGTTCTCCATTGACTACAACCCTCTGTTGTCTGTCCCTCAGCCACTGCCTAATCCACTCAACAATATGGGAGTCCATGCTCAATGACTGCAGTTTATTGATAAGTCTTCTATGTGGGACAGTGTCAAAAGCCTTACTAAAATCTAGATATGCGATGTCTACTGCACCTCCACCGTCTATTATTTTAGTCACCCAGTCAAAAAAATCTATAAGATTTGTTTGACATGATCTCCCTGAAGTAAACCCATGCTGTTTTTCATCTTGCAATCCATGGGATTTTAGATGTTCCACAATCCTATTCTTTAATAGGGTTTCTATTAATTTGCCTGCTATTGATGTCAGACTCACTGGTCTATAGTTGCTCGATTCCTCCTTACTACCTTTCTTGTGAATGGGCACGACATTTGCCAATTTCCAATCTTCCGGGACGACTCCTGCTACTAATAATTGGTTAAATAAATCTGTTAACGGTTTTGCCATCTCACCACTAAGCTCTTTTAATAATTTTGGGTGTATCTCATCAGGCCCCTGTGACTTATTTGTCTTCACTTTAGACAGCAAACTTAGAACATCTTCCTCTGTAAAGACACATGCATCAAACGATTTAATAGTCATCCTTTCTAGTGGAGGTCCTTCTCCTTCTTTTTCTTTTGTAAAAACTGAACAGAAGTATTCATTAAGGCAGTCGGCTAGCCCTTTATTCTCTTCTACATACCTTCCGTCCTTTATTTTTAATTTAGTTATTCCTTGTTTTAATTTCCTTTTTTCATTTATATATCTGAAGAATGTCTTATCCCCTTTTTTCATAGACTGAGCTAGTTTTTCTTCTGCCTGAGCTTTAGAAGTTCTTATAACTTGCTTGGCCTCTTTCTGCCTAATCTTGTAGATTTCCTTATCTTCATTGCTCTGGTTTTTTTTATAATTACAAAATGCTAGCTTTTTATTTTTAATGATTTGGGCCACTTCTGCTGAGTACCACAGTGGTCTCTTCCTTTTTTTGCTTTTACTGACAAGTCTAATGCAATTTTCTGTTGCCTTCAATAATGCACCTTTTAAGTAGTCCCATTTCTCCTGGACTCCATGTAATCCGTTCCAGTCTGATAAGGACTCATTTATGACTAATTTCATTTTTGAAAAGTCTGTTTTTTCAAAAATCTAAAACTTTTGTTTTTGTGTGGTGGGACTCTTTCACAGTTCTTATATTAAACCACACTGACTGGTGATCACTAGGTCCCAAGGTTTCGCCGACAATGACATCATATACCGAATCCCCATTTGTGAATATCAAATCCAAAATGGCCTCCCTCCGGGTTGGCTCCTCAACCATTTGTTGTAGGGGTAACCCCAGTAGGGAATTTAGAATATCTGTACTCCTGGTAGAACTTGCTATTTTGGTTTTCCAGTTTATATCTGGAAGATTGAAATCTCCCATAATGTTAACTTCTCCTTTCATTGTCATTTTAGCTATTTCTTCAACTAGTAGATCATCTAGTTCTTTAACTTGATCAGGTGGTCTATATATCACACCTACACGCGTTACTGCATGATTAGCAAACTGCAACGTAACCCAAACTGACTCTATGTTGATCAGGCTTCACGTCAGCCACCACTGCAACAGTCCATTGTCATTAATTTAGGCCAAGCACCCAGGCAGAGGAGAGAGGTCCCGTAACAGACAATCTGGCTTCATGTCAGCAGAGAATCAGTCTTCGTGTCATAGCAGAGAATCAGGCTTCACGTCAGCCACCACTGCAACAGTCTGTTGTCATAAATTTAGGCCCAGCACCCAGGCAGAGGAGAGAGGTCCCGTAACAGACAATCTGGCTTCATGTCAGCAGAGAATCAGTCTTCATATCATAGCAGAGAATCAGGCTTCACATCACCCACCACTGTAAGAGTCCATTTTCATAAATTTAGGCCCAGCACCCAGGCAGAGGAGAGAGGTCCCGTAACAGACAATCTGGCTTCATGTCAGCAGAGAAGCAGTCTTCATGTCATAGCAGAGAATCGGGCTTCACGTCAGCCACCAGTGCAACAGTCCATTGGCATATATTTAGGCCCAGCACCCAGGCAGAGGAGAGAGGTCCCGTAACAGACAATCTGGCTTCATGTCAGCAGAGAATTAGTCTGCATGTCATAGCAGAGAATCAGGCTTCACGTCAGCCACCAATGCAACAGTCCATTGTAAGATATTTAGGCCCAGCACCCAGGCAGAGGAGAGAGGTCCCGTAACAGACAATCTGGCGTCCTGTCAGCAGAGAATTAGTCTTCATATCATAGCAGAGAATCAGGCTTCACGTCACCCACCACTGTAAGAGTCCATTTTCATAAATTTAGGCCCAGCACCCAGGCAGAGGAGAGAGGTCCCGTAACAGACAATCTGGCTTCATGTCAGCAGAGAATCAGTCTTCATGTCATAGCAGAGAATCAGGCTTCACGTCAGCCACCAGTGCAACAGTCCATTGGCATATATTTAGGCCCAGCACCCAGGCAGAGGAGAGAGGTCCCGTAACAGACAATCTGGCTTCATGTCAGCAGAGAATTAGTCTGCATGTCATAGCAGAGGATCAGGCTTCACGTCAGCCACCACTGCAACAGTCCATTGGCATATATTTAGGCCCAGCACACAGGCAGAGGAGAGAGGTCCCGTAACAGAGGATCTGGCTTCATGTCAGCAGAGAATCAGTCTGCATGTAATAGCAGAAAATCAGGCTTCACGTCAGGCACCACTGCAACAGTCCATTGTCAGATATTTAGGCCCAGCACGCAGGCAGAGGAGAGAGGTCCCGTAACAGAGGATCTGGCTTCATGTCCGCAGAGAATCAGTCTGCATGTCATAGCAGAAAATCAGGCTTCACGTCAGCCACCACTGCAACAGTTCATTGTCAGACATTTAGGCCCAGCACCCAGGCAGAGGAGAGAGGTCCCGTAACAGAGAATCTGTCTTCATGTCAGCAGAGAATTAGTCTGCATGTCATAGCAGAGAATCAGGCTTCACGTCACCCAACATTGGAACAGTCCATTGGCATATATTTAGGCCCCGGCACCCAGACAGGATTGAATGAGGAAGTGCCCTGGAGTACAATAATATATGGTTAAGGGGAGGTAGTTAATGTCTAATCTGGACAAGGGACGGACAGATGCTATGGGATCCATGCCTGGTTCATTTTTATGAACGTCAGCTTGTCCACATTGGCTGTAGACAGGCGGCTGCGTTTGTCTGTAATGACGCCCCCTGCCGTGCTGAATACACGTTCAGACAAAACGCTGGCCGCCGGGAAGGCCAGCACCTCCAAGGCATAAAAGGCTAGCTCTGGCCACGTGGACAATTTAGAAACCCAGAAGTTGAATGGGGCCGAACCATCAGTCAGTACGTAGAGGGGTGTGCACACGTACTGTTCCACCATGTTAGTGAAATGTTGCCTCCTGCTAACACGTTGCGTATCAGGTGGTGGTGCAGTTAGCTGTGGCGTGTTGACAAAAGTTTTCCACATCTCTGCCATGCTAACCCTGCCCTCAGAGGAGCTGGCCGTGACACAGCTGCCTTGGCGACCTCTTGCTCCTCCTCTGCCTTGGCCTTGGGCTTCCACTTGTTCCACTGTGACATTTGGGAATGCTCTCAGTAGCGCGTCTACCAACGTGCGCTTGTACTCGCGCATCTTCCTATCACGCTCCAGTGCAGGAAGTAAGGTGGGCACATTGTCTTTGAAGCGTGGATCCAGCAGGGTGGCAACCCAGTAGTCCGCACACGTTAAAATGTGGGCAACTCTGCTGTCGTTGCGCAGGCACTGCAGCATGTAGTCGCTCATGTGTGCCAGGCTGCCCAGGGGTAAGGACAAGCTGTCCTCTGTGGGAGGCGTATCGTCATCGTCCTGCCTTTCCCCCCAGCCACGCACCAGTGATGGGCCCGAGCTGCGTTGGGTGCCACCCCGCTGTGACCATGCTTCATCCTCATGCTCCTCCACCTCCTCCTCATCCTCGTCCTCCTCGTCCTCCAGTAGTGGGCCCTGGCTGGCCACATTTGTACCTGGCCTGTGCTGTTGCAAAAAACCTCCCTCTGAGTCACTTCGAAGAGACTGGCCTGAAAGTGCTAAAAATGACCCCTCTTCCTCCTCCTCCTCCTCCTGGGCCACCTCCTCTTCCATCATCGCCCTAAGTGTTTTCTCAAGGAGACATAGAAGTGGTATTGTAACGCTGATAACGGCGTCATCGCCACTGGCCATGTTGGTGGAGTACTCGAAACAGCGCAACAGGGCACACAGGTCTCGCATGGAGGCCCAGTCATTGGTGGTGAAGTGGTGCTGTTCCTCAGTGCGACTGATCCGTGCGTGCTGCAGCTGAAACTCCACTATGGCCTGCTGCTGCTCGCACAGTCTGTCCAGCATGTGCAAGGTGGAGTTCCACCTGGTGGGCACGTCGCATATGAGGCGGTGAGCGGGAAGGCCGAAGTTACGCTGTAGCGCCCACCAGCGAGCAGCGGCAGGATGTGAACGCCGGAAGCGGCCCGCACTTTATGCAGCAGCTCTGACATGTCGGGGTAGTTGTGAATGAACTTCTGCACCACCAAATTCAGCACATGCGCCAGGCAAGGGATGTGCGTCAAACTGGCTAGTCCCAGAGCTGCAACGAGATTTCGCCCATTATCGCACACCACCAGGCCGGGCTTGAGGCTCACCGGCAGCAACCACTCGTCGGTCTGTTGTTCTATACCCCGCCACAACTCCTGTGCGGTGTGGGGCCTGTCCCCCAAACATATGAGTTTCAGAATGGCCTGCTGACGTTTACCCCGGGCTGTGCTGAAGTTGGTGGTGAAGGTGTGTGGCTGACTGGAGGAGCAGGTGGAAGAAGAGGAAGAGGAAGCCGAGAAGGAGGAGGTGGCAACAGGAGGCAAAGAATGTTGCCCTGCGATCCTTGGCGGCGGAAGGACGTGCGCCAAACAGCTCTCCACCTAGGGCCCAGCTGCCACTACATTTACCCAGTGTGCAGTTAGGGAGATATAGCGTCCCTGGCCGTGCTTACTGGTCCACGTATCTGTGGTTAGGTGGACCTTGCTACAGATGGCGTTGCGCAGTGCACACTTGATTTTATCGGATACTTGGTTGTGCAGGGAAGGCACGGCTCTCTTGGAGAAGTAGTGGCGGCTGGGAACAACATACTGTGGGACAGCAAGCGACATGAGCTGTTTGAAGCTGTCTGTGTCCACCAGCCTAAATGACAGCATTTCATAGGCCAGTAGTTTAGAAATGCTGGCATTCAGGGCCAGGGATCAAGGGTGGCTAGGTGGGAATTTACGCTTTCTCTCAAATGTTTGTGAGATGGAGAGCTGAACGCTGCCGTGTGACATGGTTGAGATGCTTGGTGACGGAGGTGGTGGTGGTGTTGGTGGTACATCCCCTGTTTGCTGGGCGGCAGGTGCCAACGTTCCTCCAGAGGCGGAGGAAGAGGCCGAGGCGGCAGCAGCAGAAGAGGCCGAGGCGGCAGCAGCAGAAAAGGCCGAGGCGGCAGCAGCAGAAGAGGTAGCAGGGGGAGCCTGAGCGACTTCCTTGTTTTTAATGTGTTTACTCCACTGCAGTTCATGCTTTGCATGCAGGTGCCTGGTCATGCAGGTTGTGCTAAGGTTCAGAACGTTAATGCCTCGCTTCAGGCTCTGATGGCACAGCGTGCAAACCACTCGGGTCTTGTCGTCAGCACATTGTTTGAAGAAGTGCCATGCCAGGGAACTCCTTGAAGCTGCCTTTGGGGTGCTCGGTCACAGATGGCGGCGGTTAGTAGCAGGCGGAGTCTCTTGGCGGCTGGTGTTCTGCTTTTGCCCACTGCTCCCTCTTTTGCTACGCTGTTGGCTCAGTCTCACCACCACTTCCTCCGAACTGTGAAAGTCAGTGGCACGACCTTGATTCCATGTGGGGTCTAGGACCTCGTCGAACCCTGCATCGTCTTCCACCCAGTCTTGATCCCTGACCTCCTGTTCAGTCTGCACACTGCAGAAAGACGCAGCAGTTGGCACCTGTGTTTCGTCATCATCAGAGACATGCTGAGGTGGTATTCCCATGTCCTCATCATCAGGAAACATAAGTGGTTGTGCGTCAGTGCAGTCTATGTCTTCCACCGCTGGGGAAGGGCTAGGTGGATGCCCTTGGGAAACCCTGCCAGCAGAGTCTTCAAACAGCATAAGAGACTGCTGCATAACTTGAGGCTCAGACAGTTTCCCTGTTATGCATGGGGGTGATGTGACAGACTGATGGGGTTGGTTTTCAGGCGCCATCTGTGCGCTTTCTGCAGAAGACTGGGTGGGAGATAATGTGAACGTGCTGGATCCACTGTCGGCCACCCAATTGACTAATGCCTGTACCTGCTCAGGCCTTATCATCCTTAGAACGGCATTGGGCCCCACCAAATATCGCTGTAAATTCTGGCGGCTACTGGGACCAGAGGTAGTTAGTACACTAGGACGTGTGGATGTGGCAGAATGGCCACGTCCTCTCCCAGCACCAGAGGGTCCACTAACACCACCACGACCATGTCCACGTCCGCGTCCCTTAATAGATGTTTTCCTCATTGTTATCGTTCACCACAACAACAAAAATATTATTTGGCCCAATGTATTGTATTCAAATTCAGCTGAATATAAATTTGAGGCCTAGTATTTATGCGCTGGGTGACCGGTATAGATTTACTGACAGAATTAGACTTTGAAATGCACAGTAGCGTGTGTGTGAAGTTATTCTGAATGACCCTATGTGCACCTTGAATATTATATACCCTTTTAGGGATAGATTTCAAATAGCTCTGATACAGCAGAAACCACTAAATTAGGAAATTGCTAAATTGGGAATTGTATTTCAACCCAGAACAAAAAATGTGCTTTGACGGACACTAAATAACTTGCCCAGCCAGAACAGTACAGCGGTAACGACAGATTTAGCGGGATATAAATTTGAGGCCTAGTATTTAGGCGCTGGGTGACCGGTATGGATTTACTGACAGAATTAGACTGGGATATGGCCAAAAAATAACCACACTATTGCTGGTTAAATGCACTTGGTGTGACAGCTTGACCAACCACACTACTGAGGGTTAAATGCACTTGGCGACAGGCGCAGCTTGCCCATGATGTAGTATATGGCCAAAAAATGAACAGACTATTGCTGGTTAAATGCACTTGGTGTGACAGCTTGACCAACCACACTACTGAGGGTTAAATGCACTTGGTGACGGGCGCAGCTTGCCCCTGATGTAGTATATGGCCAAAAAATACACAGACTATTGCTGGTTAAATGCACTTGGTGTGACAGCTTCACCCTGATGTAGGCTTTAGCCAAAAAACAACCACACCATTGAGGGTTAAATGCACTTGGTGACAGGCGCAGCTTGCCCCTGATGTAGTATATGGCCAAAAAATGAACAGACTATTGCTGGTTAAATGCACTTGGTGTGACAGCTTGACCAACCACACTACTGAGGGTTAAATGCACTTGGTGACGGGCGCAGCTTGCCCCTGATGTAGTATATGGCCAAAAAATAAACAGACTATTGCTGGTTAAATGCACTTGGTGTGACAGCTTCACCCTGATGTAGGCTTTAGCCAAAAAACAACCACACCATTGAGGGTTAAATGCACTTGGTGACAGGCGCAGCTTGCCCCTGATGTAGTATATGGCCACAAAATAAACAGACTATTGCTGGTTAAATGCACTTGGTGTGACAGCTTCACCCTGATGTAGGCTTTAGCCAAAAAACAACCACACCATTGAGGGTTAAATGCACTTGGTCGCAGCTTGTGCTGGCGCACCACAAGACACAAGATGGCCGTTGATCACCCCAGAAAAAAGTGACTGACAAACGGTCTGGGCAGCCTAAAAACAGTGAGCAATTGAATTTCGGCAGCTCAATGATGCACAGCTGCAGATCGATCGATTAATCAAGTCCTTTGGAGGAGTTAATCTGCCTAATCTCGCCCTACTGTCGCAGCCGCAACCTCTCCCTACGCTAATCAGAGCAGAGTGACGGGCGGCAATAGTAGGCATGGCTGTGACGGCCTCTTGGGGCAAGTAGTATGACGCTTGTTGATTGGCTGCTTTGCAGCCTTTCAAAAAGCGCTAAGAAAGCGTCACAAAAGCGACGAACACCGAACCCGAACCCGGATTTTTACGAAAATGTCCGGGTTCGGGTCCGTGTCACGGACACCCCAAAATTCGGTACGAACCCAAACTATACAGTTCGAGTTCGCTCATCCCTACCCATATGTTAAACATGTCACTAAAGAAGACCAATGAACAGACGCCCACAGGCTTATTCACAAAAGACGGAAGAGTTTGGAAAAGGGAACAATCTAGGACAACATAACTGAATAGGAAAGTGAGCTGAATTGGAGAATTTCTTTCAAATCAGCTATGTTGTCCTATAATGTTCACTTCTCCTGACTTCTCCAAACTCTTCACCCTGTGGGTGTTGTTGGTGTGTGCAATTAATACTACTTATTCTGTTTGTAACATAGAATGCGGATGTCAGAGGTGCGTGTAACGCAGAATGGGGCAGTCAAGGGTATGTGTAACTCAGGGTGAGCTGGTCAGGGGTGCTTAAAAAGTAGGGTGCGCTAGTCAGGGGTGCATGTAACACAGGGGGCACTGGTCAGGGGTGTATATAACGCAGGGGGCACTGGTGAGAGGTGTATGTAACACAGGGGGTGCTGGTCAGGGGTGCATCGCAGATAGAAAAGGTACTTACAGTTCGGATGTGCTCTGTCCTCATGCCTTCTTCCTCTAGGCGTGGTGGCAGGGGGAGGGGCGTGCAACGATGTTTCCTGATGTTAAATCCCCACGCTGCATTCTTTTCTGCCTGTGCAGGCCCTGCTAGGCTGAAATACATAGGCAGCCAATGGCAGCGCTGCCCTCTCCCTCCCAGCCAATAGCAGCTGAGGTGGGGCGGGGGAAGATTTACTTGGCTGCTGACTGCAGGGTGGCACGTGGGGAGGGGGCAAGTAATAATCTAGGGCAACACCTAGGTTATTCCTTGCCCCCCTGTAGCGATGCCTATGAAGCTATGTGACCCAGTCAGTGCTGGAAGTTCAGGATGGCAGCTGTCTGATACTCACACTCTGAGTCCAGAGTGTACAACTCGCCCATGTAAAATTGGCCTAAGACAGAGTCCTAGCAGTCTTACATTTAGACTATTTTCTACACCTAAAACAGGCCCCACCTGGCGTGGGGTAAAGTCACAAGTCTGTAGCACAAAGCACCTTTGTGCCGCAATCTGCGCCAGGAAATACGCCTAATATAGGCATATTTTTGTTTTATAAATTACCCCATTTGTTTTTTGCAGGGCTAGTTGTATTTTTACTGGCAGCTTTTAATTTACCATATGATATATTAGAAAACAGGAAAAATTATTTGTGGAATGAAATGTTGAAATCCCGGCATGTTTTTGGGGTTTCCTTTTTATAGCTTTCTGTCACGAACCAGCAGGCGTGAACCCAGTGTGTCAGATGTCCTACCTCCTCTAAGGGCATTGTCTAAGTGAACCCCTGGATCTTCACAGTACCCCTGATGGTGGGGATAGACTTTACCGAGGGAAACACCAGGTCGCTACCTCTTGAGGAGGATAGGCAACATGAGGCAGCTGGTCCAGGTGGACCAGGAGGTACATGAGAAAGGTACCGGAGGTGCAGGACCGAAGGATGAGGCAGAAGCATAGTCACAGGCAATAGGTCAGGGCCGGCGGCACAGGTACAGGTCAGGCAATCCGGGTCGGCAACAGGAGAGTCAAGGCAAGCAGGTAGGGATATAACAGGTAGCAGAATCCAGGAATTCAAGAACACAAGATGAACCCAGGAACCTTAGCAGGACACAAGGACCTTGACACTGAGGCATCTGTGAAGGGGGCTAAGCCAAATATATACAGACGTGGACAAAATTGTTGGTACCCTTTGGTCAATGAAAGAAAAAGTCACAATGGTCACAGAAATAACTTTAATCTGACAAAAGTAATAATAAATTAAAATTCTATAAATGTTAACCAATGAAAGTCAGACATTGTTTTTCAACCATGCTTCAACAGAATTATGTAAAAAAATAAACTCATGAAACAGGCATGGACAAAAATGATGGTACCCCTAGAAAACACAGAACATAATGTGACCAAAGGGACATGTTAATTCAAGGTGTGTCCACTAATTAGCATCACAGGTGTCTACAACCTTGTAATCAGCCATTGGGCCTATATATATGGCTCCAGGTAATCACTGTGTTGTTTGGTGATATGGTGTGTACCACACTCGACATGGACCAGAGGAAGCAAAGGAAAGAGCTGTCTCAAGAGATCAGAAAGAAAATTATAGACAAGCATGTTAAAGGTAAAGGCTATAAGACCATCTCCAAGCAACTAGATGTTCCTGTGAGTACAGTTGCACATATTATTCATAAGTTTAAGATCCATGGGACTGTAGCCAACCTCCCTGGACGTGGCCGCAGGAGGAAAATTGATGACAAATCTAAGAGACGGATAATCCGAATGGTAACAAAAGAGCCTAGAAAGACTTCTAAAGAGATTCAAGGTGAACTTCATGCTCAAGGAACATCAGTGTCAGATCGCACCATCCGTCGTTGTTTGAGCCAAAGTGGACTACATGGGAGACGACCAAGGAGGACACCATTGTTGAAAACGAATCATAAAAAAGCAAGACTGGAATATGCCAAACTACATGTTGACAAGCCACAAAGCTTCTGGGAGAATGTCCTGTGGACAGATGAGACAAAAATCGAAGTTTTTGCCAAGGCACATCAGCTGTATGTTCACAGACGAAAAAATGAAGCATATCAAGAAAAGAACACTGTCCCTACTGTGAAACATGGAGGAGGCTCTGTTATGTTCTGGGGCTGCTTTGCTGCGTCTGGCACAGGGTGTCTTGAATCTGTGCAGGGTACAATGAAATCTCAAGACTATCAAGGAATTCTAGAGAGAAATGTACTAGCCAGTGTCAGAAAGCTTGGTCTCAGTCGCAGGTCATGGGTCTTGCAACAGGACAATGACCCAAAACACACCGCTAAAAACACCCAAGAATGGCTAAGAGGAAAAAATTGGACTATTCTAAAGTGGCCTTCTATGAGCCCTGACCTCAATCCTATTGAGCATCTTTGGAAGGAGCTGAAACATGCAGTCTGGAAAAGGCACCCTTCAAACCGGACACAACTGGAGCAGTTTGCTCATGAGGAGTGGGCCAAAATACCTGCTGAGAGGTGCAGATGTCTCATTGACAGTTACAGGAAGCGTTTGATTGCAGTGATTGCCTCAAAAGGTTGCGCAACAAAATATTAAGTTAGGGGTACCATCATTTTTGTCCATGCCTGTTTCATGAGTTTATTTTTTTACATAATTCTGTTGAAGCATGGTTGAAAAACAATGTCTGACTTTCATTGGTTAACATTTATAGAATTTTAATTTATTATTACTTTTGTCAGATTAAAGTTATTTCTGTGACCATTGTGACTTTTTCTTTCATTGACCAAAGGGTACCAACAATTTTGTCCACGTCTGTATGCGCAGGAGGGCTAGGATAGGTCACAGAGGTCACATGACCTAACCCATAAAGCCCAGGAAGTGATGCACAACGACCCTTAAGGAAGTGCTGCAGGAAACAAGCAGCAAGCATGCTGTGGCCAGGCCTGAGAGCAAACTGTGGAGCGGATCCCAGAACAACAGCACCTACACAGACAGGGCCCAGGACTGAACACTGTGCCTGGGACCGTGGTGGTAAGCAGGGGAACAGCGGCTCACAGCAGCTACTGTTACACTTTCACTGTGCACAAAAAAACTGACCTTTCTTTGTGTGAGTTGGCACAATTATAGCCATACCAAATTTATATTTTTTCCATACTTTACTACTTTTAAGGACATGTTTTTAATGGATAAATTGTAGTTTTTATTGGTCACTTTCTGTTCGATATTTTTAAGGGGTGAGGTGACCAAAAATTTGCTTTATTTTTTATTGTTTATTTTTATATGTAAAATTAGGAAAGAAGATTGATTCAAGTTTTTTTTACACTTCTTTACACTTCTATTTTTTATTTTTTTATTGGATTAATAGAATGTTTTATCTATAATGAAGCTGTAGACCTCTAATTAAAATGTACAGTATCATTACATTCAGCTGAGCAGCCCTGTTAGATATACTTGAAATGTAGAATATATAAATACAGTACTTACATAGCACAGTTGAAAAAAGACATACAGTACAGACCAAAAGTTTGGACACACCTTCTCATTCAAAGAGTTTTCTTTATTTTCATGACTATGAAAATTGTAGATTCACACTGAAGGCATCAAAACTATGAATTAACACATGTGGAATTATATACATAACAAAAAAGTGTGAAACAAGTGGAAGGCTGAAAAGTCATCCTGAATTTGTGGGAGGGGCATATTACCTTCTTAAGCCCCAGCCTCCAGCTCCTCAGGGCGCTTCTGGTCACATTCTGGATAGGGAGTCGCCTGCTCTGGTGCTGCATCTGTGCATGTTGTGAGTAGCTTTCATCTGGTTCGGTTCGGTTTGTTTGGTTTCGTTTTCATACGCTGCCGTCACGTCTTCAGGAGAGGTAATTTTGCGCAAACAATGCGCCACAAGGGCTCCATCAGCCGCGGTCACATACTCCCGGCTCCCAGAGTTGGCATGCGTTCCAGCGTGGAACGCATGCCAATTCTCATGTCTGCACCAAATTGCTTCTTGTCTCCTTCCTTGGTTCCCTCCCTGTGTTCCCCTCCAACTTCCTCCCGAGATAGCAGGGGGGGCAGGGTCTGGCCCGCAGATCCCCCTCTCCACACGGCCTCCCCGTCCTCACCTCAGGCCCCACTGCAAGCCGGCGTGCGTTCCAGCGTGGAGCGCACGCCGGAAATCCGCCGCAAGGCATGGGCCGGGTCACGTGGTCGGCGTGCGTTCCGGCTTGGAGCGCACGCCGGAGTCCCTCGGCCGGGTCTGGGCCTGGTCGTGTGTGCGGCGTGCGTTCCAGCTTGGAGCGCACGCCGGAGTGCTTCCGTCAGGCCTGGGCCCATAAATGTACATCAGAAACCCTGTCAAAGTTAAAATCACTATGCGCCATGACACTTTTGTTAAGGGAATTAAGCTCTAATTGTTGGGTCATTTTTCCTGTGGATCCTTCTTCATGATAGACAGGCTATCAGCAGATGTTTGTTTATAGTATATATATTCATAGTGTAGAATGATGTCACAGAAGCTTGTGTCTATACTGCTGAAATCTGGATCCTGGTGAATATATTTTATTGTATTTAGTGTTCCTATTAGGTCTACGGCCAAAGCAGGGGTATCTAGCCCCCGGGCAACGTCAGGCCATGCCCTCAAAAAAAAAATAAAAATAATAATAATTTTTAAAATAAAAAAATATATAGAATATATATATATATAAAAAAAAAATTTTTATATAATAAAAAAAAAGAGAAACTAATTTTTTTAATTTTATTTTACTGTATAAAGAAATTTAAATAGATCTACAAGTTAATCGGTAGGTTCCAATCTCCAGCCATTTCATACGCACTCCCGCCGTGCGGGAGCGAGGCAGTCATCCTTGGTTCCTCATTCCGCTGGGCTGGAAGGGACCAGGTTAGCACGGGTTAAAAAAAAAAAAAAAATAGGGGGTCTCACCACAAGTAGTCCAGGCCTTCATTACTCGCCATACCCATTCAGCGGTCACCATACGCTCACTGCAGTCTTCTACTCTATGGGCGACCGTGCCACATGTTATATATCTATGCTTCACGTGATATACTGCTGTCTCATCTACTACCTACTTCACGCACCTACCTCTGCCTCCTGGATTGCCCAGGCACGCACCTACCTCTGCCTCCTGGATCGCCCAGGCACGCACCTACCTCTGCCTCCTGGATCGCCCAGGCACGCACCTACCTCTGCCTCCTGGATCGCCCAGGCACGCACCTACCTCTGCCTCCTGGATCGCCCAGGCACGCACCTACCTCTGCCTCCTGGATCGCCCAGGCACGCACCTACCTCTGCCTCCTGGATCGCCCAGGCACGCACCTACCTCTGCCTCCTGGATCGCCCAGGCACGCACCTACCTCTGCCTCCTGGATCGCCCAGGCACGCACCTACCTCTGCCTCCTGGATCGCCCAGGCACGCACCTACCTCTGCCTCCTGGATCGCCCAGGCACGCACCTACCTCTGCCTCCTGGATCGCCCAGGCACGCACCTACCTCTGCCTCCTGGATCGCCCAGGCACGCACCTACCTCTGCCTCCTGGATCGCCCAGGCACGCACCTACCTCTGCCTCCTGGATCGCCCAGGCACGCACCTACCTCTGCCTCCTGGATCGCCCAGGCACGCACCTACCTCTGCCTCCTGGATCGCCCAGGCACGCACCTACCTCTGCCTCCTGGATCGCCCAGGCACGCACCTACCTCTGCCTCCTGGATCGCCCAGGCACGCACCTACCTCTGCCTCCTGGATCGCCCAGGCACGCACCTACCTCTGCCTCCTGGATCGCCCAGGCACGCACCTACCTCTGCCTCCTGGATCGCCCAGGCACGCACCTACCTCTGCCTCCTGGATCGCCCAGGCACGCACCTACCTCTGCCTCCTGGATCGCCCAGGCACGCACCTACCTCTGCCTCCTGGATCGCCCAGGCACGCACCTACCTCTGCCTCCTGGATCGCCCAGGCACGCACCTACCTCTGCCTCCTGGATCGCCCAGGCACGCACCTACCTCTGCCTCCTGGATCGCCCAGGCACGCACCTACCTCTGCCTCCTGGATCGCCCAGGCACGCACCTACCTCTGCCTCCTGGATCGCCCAGGCACGCACCTACCTCTGCCTCCTGGATCGCCCAGGCACGCACCTACCTCTGCCTCCTGGATCGCCCAGGCACGCACCTACCTCTGCCTCCTGGATCGCCCAGGCACGCACCTACCTCTGCCTCCTGGATCGCCCAGGCACGCACCTACCTCTGCCTCCTGGATCGCCCAGGCACGCACCTACCTCTGCCTCCTGGTTCGTCCAGGCTCATACCTACCTCTGCCTCCTGGTTCGTCCAGGCTCATACCTACCTCTGCCTCCTGGTTCGTCCAGGCTCATACCTACCTCTGCCTCCTGGTTCGTCCAGGCTCATACCTACCTCTGCCTCCTGGTTCGTCCAGGCTCATACCTACCTCTGCCTCCTGGTTCGTCCAGGCTCATACCTACCTCTGCCTCCTGGTTCGTCCAGGCTCATACCTACCTCTGTCTCCTGGTTCGTCCAGGCTCATACCTACCTCTGTCTCCTGGTTCGTCCAGGCTCATACCTACCTATGTCTCCTGGTTCGTCCAGGCTCATACCTACCTCTGTCTCCTGGTTCGTCCAGGCTCATACCTACCTCTGTCTCCTGGTTCGTCCAGGCTCATACCTACCTCTGTCTCCTGGTTCGTCCAGGCTCATACCTACCTCTGTCTCCTGGTTCGTCCAGGCTCATACCTACCTCTGTCTCCTGGTTCGTCCAGGCTCATACCTACCTCTGCCTCCTGGTTCGTCCAGGATCACACCTACCTGTCTCCTGGTTCACCCAGGCCTGTCATCCTCCCCGAAAGGTGTAGGTAAGCTCAGGATTCAATGTATTTGCCTGAATCGCTGAGGTTCCATGCGTCTGCCTGGAACGCTCGGGGGTTTCTCAGCAGGGTCCGGCTGGTTCCTGGTTACCCGGTTCGTGTCCGGCACGTCTGGATTTCTGTTTCCCACAGGTCTTGTTGCATGCAGCGCGACTTCGGGCCCTGATTCTGGCAGTTCAGTGTCATCCAGCAGTTGGCCATGATGCCCAGGCTGCATCCTGGTTCTCCGTCGCTTCATTCCAGTGCCACCAGATCACACCTCTCTCCGGGTCTCGTACCAACGCTAGTTTATTTCAGGTAAGCAGGGCCTCAGGCCACCGGAATTTCGATCCTTCCTCAATTGTGTCACAGGGCGTCTCCGTGTCTGGTTATTCCACGGTGCCAGGTTTCAGGTAAGGTCGAGTCGGGTGGCGGCTTTACGCACCTCCATAAAAAAAAAAATATAAAAAAAAGGGGGAAATATGTATATATTTTTGGGGGGGTTTCCGGGGAGGGGGGGGGGGGTTCTGACGCACCCCAGGTCTCATTTCCCTGAATCGCTTGGGTTTTATGTATTCCCCTGAATCGCTCAGGTTTTACGTATTTTCCCTGAAATCACTCAGGTCATGTATTTCCCTGAATCGCTCAGGTTTGTATTTTCCTGTCTCTTCAGGTTGTCGGTATTTCCAGGGTGTATGTATTAATTTTACAGGCTATAGCTACTAGAGAGATCGTTGATCCAGGGAGTTATTCTGATTGCCTGATTGGAGTCGGGAAGGAATTTTTTATTCCCCTGAAATGAGGAAAATTGGCTTCTACCTCACAGGGGTTTTTTGCCTTCCTCTGGATCAACTTGCAGGATGTCAGGCCGAACTGGATGGACAAATGTCTTTTTCGGCCTTATGTACTATGTTATTATGTTACTATGTATTTTCCTGATTCACTCAGGTCACTTATTTCCCTGAAATCGCTCAGGTCTTATTTCCCACAGGTTGTTCGCATTTGCCTGAATCGGTCAGGATCCAATATATTTGCCTGAAACGCTCAGAGGTTTTCCCGTACCATCAGGAAACTACCAAGCCGGCGTCAAGGTTCCAAAGTTTTTCAAGGTCCCACCCGCAGGTGGCTTGAACGATGTCTCCTACACCCTGGCGTTCATAGCCCACTGTCACCGCAAATCTCAGGCTGTCATTTAACACCATCAAGCTGTACCTAGCGGGGAGACAGCACTGCGCCATGCGGGTAGGTGGCGCGCAGCCTGTCTCCGGTGAGATGTTTGGGCGACTCTCGTCCGCGCTGGATGGATTTCCTTTTTGGCCACTCTCCTAGTTTGATTGTTAGGGCAGCCGTGTATCTCGGGTTTTGCGGGTTCCTCGGGCCAGGTGAGTTCACCAGCACCTCCCCTAAACGTTAGGGGTTGCCGGTGCGACAGTTGTCCTGGGCCCATGACCTTTGTGGCCTCTGGCTCCCTTCCACGAAGGCCAATCAGCATGGACCATCCTCGGAGGTCAGGTTTTAAAACCTCCAACGATTGGTGCCCAGTCATGGTCCCCCGTCAATTGCTGGCCCCGTTGCAATGGCCTCCCCAGAGGCCCCGCTGCTTCCTTGGCGTTGGGGGCCCCTGTCATCAATCCAGTTTTGTGGCCCACATCATAACGCTGGCCTCAGGTCTCGGTCGTAACCCGCTGGCCACCACGGGACACTCGCTCTGAACTTGAGCTGCGCCCTCAGCCTCGAAAACAGGGTCTCGGCGCACGGGTTAAATGCTTGGGTAGGTGGCGCTCTTCTTGCCTCACGAGATACATCCCGAACCCGCATGTTGAGATTTCCCAGGCATTTTGTAATCTTGCTCTCTGGGTGGTTTTGAAGGCTTTTGGTCACTACTCTGCTCTCCTCGTTTATTTTTGCCCACTACTAGGCTTACCCTCGCTCCTGGCTTCCGGCACAACACAGCCAGCTAGGTCAGGGGAAGCGCTTCACCCACTCATCACAGTTAAGCCTCTCCCATAAGTGGAAGGCTGAAAAGTCAGCCTGAATTTGTGGGAGGGGCATATTACCTTCTTAAGCCCCAGCCTCCAGCTCCTCAGGGCGCTTCTGGTCACACCCACCCACCCCCCCTGTTCTCAAACACTCCCTTTTAGGGTATGCCCACTACTAGGCTTACCCTCGCTCCTGGCTTCCGGCACAACACAGCCAGCTAGGTCAGGGGAAGCGCTTCACCCACTCATCACAGTTAAGCCTCTCCCATAAATGAAAATATGTCATATTCTAGGTTCTTCAAAGTAGCCACCTTTTGCTTTGATTACTGCTTGGCACACTCTTGGCATTCTCTTGATGAGCTTCAAGAGGTAGTCACCTGAAATGGTCTTCCAACAGTCTTAAAGGAGTTCCCAGAGATGCTTAGCATTTGTTGGCCCTTTTGCCTTCACTCTGCGGTCCAGCTCACCCCAAACCATCTCGATTGGGTTCAGGTCTGGTGACTGTGGAGGACAGGTCATCTGGCGCAGCACCCCATCACTCCCCTTCATGGTCAAATAGCCCTTACACAGCCTGGAGGTGTGTTTGAGGTCATTTTCCTGTTGAAAAATAAATGATGGTCCAAGTAAACGCAAACCGGATGGAATAGCATGCCCCTGCAAGATGCTGTGGTAGCCATGCTGGTTCAGTATGCCTTCAATTTTGAATAAATCCCCAACAGTGTCACCAGCAAAGCAGCCCCATACCATCACACCTCCTCCTCCATGCTTCATGGTGGGAACCAAGCATGTAGAGTCTATCCGTGCAGCTTTTCTGCGTCAAACAAATACATGGTGGTTGGAACCAAAGATCTCAAATTTGGACTCATCAGACCAAAGCACAGATTTCCACTGGTCTAATGTCGATTCCTTGTGTTCTTTAGCCCAAACAAGTCTCTTCTGCTTGTTGCCTGTCCTTAGAAGTGGTTTCCTAGCAGATATTCTACCATGAAGGCCTGATTTACACAGTCTCCTCTTAACAGTTGTTCTAGAGATGTGTCTGCTGCTAGAACTCTGTGTGGCATTGACCTGGTCTCTAATCTGAGCTGCTGTTAACCTGCGATTTCTGAGGCTGGTGACTCGGATGAACTGATCCTCCGCAGCAGAGGTGACTCTTGGTCTTCCTTTCCTGGGGCGGTCTGCATGTGAGCCAGTTTCTTTGTAGCGCTTGATGGTTTTTGTGACTGCACTTGGGGACACTTTCAACGTTTTCCCAATTTTTCTGACTGACTGACCTTCATTTCTTAAAGTAATTATGGCCACTCGTTTTTCTTTACTTAGCTGCTTTTTTCTTGCTATAATACAAATTCGAACAGTCTATTCAGTAGGACTATCAGCTGTGTAACCACCTGACTTCTCCACAATGCAACTGATGGTCCCAACCCCATTTATAAGGCAAGAAATCCCACTTATTAAACCTGACAGGGCACACCTGTGAAGTGAAAATCATTTCAGGTGACTACCTCTTGAAGCTCATCAAGAGAATTCCAAGAGTGTGCAAAGCAGTAATCAAAGCAAAAGGTGACTACTTTGAAGAACCTAGAATATGACATATTTTCATTTGTTTCACACTTTTTTGTTATGTATATACAGGTCCTTCTAAAAAAATTAGCATATTGTGATAAAGTTCATTATTTTCTGTAATGTACTGATAAACATTAGACTTTCATATATTTTAGATTCATTACACACCAACTGAAGTAGTTCAAGCCTTTTATTGTTTTAATATTGATGATTTTGGCATACAGCTCATGAAAACCCAAAATTCCTATCTCAAAAAATTAGCATATCATGAAAAGGTTCTCTAAACGAGCTATTAACCTAATCATCTGAATCAACTAATTAACTCTAAACACCTGCAAAAGATTCCTGAGGCTTTTAAAAACTCCCAGCCTGGTTCATTACTCAAAACCGCAATCATGGGTAAGACTGCCGACCTGACCGCTGTCCAGAAGGCCATCATTGACACCCTCAAACAAGAGGGTAAGACACAGAAAGAAATTTCTGAACGAATAGGCTGTTCCCAGAGTGCTGTATTAAGGCACCTCAGTGGGAAGTCTGTGGGAAGGAAAAAGTGTGGCAGAAAACGCTGCACAACGAAAAGAGGTGAATGGACCCTGAGGAAGATTGTGGAGAAGGACCGATTCCAGACCTTGGGGGACCTGCGGAAGCAGTGGACTGAGTCTGGAGTAGAAACATCCACAGGCGTGTGCAGGAAATGGGCTACAGGTGCCGCATTCCCCAGGTCAAGCCACTTTTGAACCAGAAACAGCGGCAGAAGCGCCTGACCTGGGCTACAGAGAAGCAGCACTGGACTGTTGCTCAGCGGTCCAAAGTACTTTTTTCGGATGAAAGCAAATTTTGCATGTCATTCGGAAATCAGGGTGCCAGAGTCTGGAGGAAGACTGGGGAGAGGGAAATGCCAAAATGCCTGAAGTCCAGTGTCAAGTACCCACAGACAGTGATGGTCTGGGGTGCCATGTCAGCTGCTGGTGTTGGTCCACTGTGTTTTATCAAGGGCAGGGTCAATGCAACTAGCTATCAGGAGATTTTGGAGCACTTCATGCTTCCATCTGTTGAAAAGCTTTATGGAGATGAAGATTTCATTTTTCAGCACGACCTGGCACCTGCTCACAGTGCCAAAACCACTGGTAAATGGTTTACTGACCATGGTATCACTGTGCTCTATTGGCCTGCCAACTCTCCTGACCTAACCCCATAGAGAATCTGTGGGATATTGGGAAGAGAAAGTTGAGAGACGCAAAACCCAACACTCTGGATGAGCTTAAGGCCGCTATCAAAGCATTCTGGGCCTCCATAATACCTCAGCAGTGCCACAGGCTGATTGCCTCCATGCCACGCTGCATTGAAGCAGTCATTTCTGCAAAAGGATTCCGGACCAAGTATTGAGTGCAGAACTGAACATAATTATTTGAAGGTTGACTTTTTTTGTATTAAAAACACTTTTCTTTTATTGGTCGGATGAAATATGCTAATTTTTTTAGATAGGAAATTTGGGTTTTCATGAGCTGTATGCCAAAATCATCAATATTAAAACAATAAAAGGCTTGAACTACTTCAGTTGGTGTGTTATGAATCTAAAATATATGAAAGTCTAATGTTTATCAGTACATTACAGAAAATAATGAATTTTTATCACAATATGCTAATTATTTGAGAAGGACCTGTAATTCCACATGTGTTAATTCATAGTTTTGATGCCCTCAGTGTGAATCTACAATTTTCATAATCATGAAAATAAAGAAAACTCTTTGAATGAGAAGGTGTGTCCAAACTTTTGGTCTGTACTGTACATACATTCAGTTCCATTATGGGATAGGTAGGGATGTGACTTAAGGGAAAGGGAGAGTGGAAACCAAAATCTATACATTCAGTTAAGCATTTAAAGCTATGTACACCTTTGGGGGAGAAATTATTATTGCATTGTACTCATTTTGAGCTAAAAATAATTTGTTAAATTGGTCTTTAAAATATGACGTCCTTTTTTCTGTACAGAGCTGACAAGCTCAAGTAGCGGCCTTTGGATTTTCTGTGTTTTCCATCAAACCAGGAGCAGATGGACTACTTATCTCTGCTCTCTGACCTTATAAACACTCATTATAGCTCTGTTCTTATCTTACTGATAAGAATGTGACTTAAATAAGTGTTTATGACCTGCAGTAGTTTAGAGATTAGGTTTACTAGAGAACATGCACAAAGTGAAAGTACCAGTCACACAACTAGAAAAAACAGTTAACCCTTTGTGACAGAACAGCTCAATATATATATATATATATATATATATATATATATATATATATTTATTTATTTATTTTTTAACTCGTTTTATTGAAGTTTAACAAGAAAGGCATGTTACATGAAAATGATTCAGGGGTAAATCCCACTCATGGGATACATTAATAACCAGGCCATACGCCACATCTCCAGCCTCACACAAACTGATTGACGCCGGTCCAGCCAGATGGCTGCCATACGCACCCAGGGCTGTCTGTACACCTGGATTTTGCCACACGCACTCTAGGTAGAAACCAACCACGCCATATATCATTGAGTGGTCAGAGGTAGCCTGCGCCTCCTTCCCAACTGCCCAATACAATTATATTTTTTCTATGCGGTTGAGGTTGCTCTCAGTGTAAATACACCTAGTACCATGAGTGACTTAACCTAGTCTGTTCCTCCTATTTTGTTCAGTAGTATATTATTGACACTGCACAATTGAAGACAGCTACCACTTGTGCTAACCCCCGTCCCCTGACGATTCAAGGGATTGATATTACTATCCTCAAGTATGTTCAATTGAAGAAACGCGTAGGGACATATGAACATACCTCTTTATTGTACCCACGGTTTTTATATTTCCGCTACATTAGGTGTCCTCCCCACCACCCCGGCAGGGTCTCATAGGGACCTTAGACCAGGGTAAGGTTCCGGACGGGCACTAGGGTCATAGTAGGTCAAGCAGGGTGCAACAGGGACAGCTCACCTCCCTGTGGCCCTCGACAACGCATGACCTAACTCACAAAGACCCCCCCTTCAAAAGGACACCTAATCCACGCGCTGGGAAAAGACCATCATTTCCGGTGACCTTCTGAGTCTGGTGAATAAACGTGCCTTTTGACTCTGTACCGGTAAGATTTATCCTTGTTTCCTTACCTAGACAAGGCATTGCCCTGTTCCTCATACTGAGACTCAGGACAATTACGTTTATTTATCTTTTACCACCAGTTGTGGTTCCTCCTGACCCTTGGGGTCCACACTATTCGAATAAGGGTCTGCCCGAGGGACTCCATATACCGCATCCTGCCCCTAAGTGGTCCACGTGTACCCAGGGTCCTAAGTGTGTCCGTCTGTTTATGTTCGTAAGGGGTTTTACATATATTTTAGTCGTACTATTAAAAATTATATTTTAAAACGTTACTGCCCCTTTAATTTTCATATGATACATTAATAACACAATACTGTACGATAATCTTGCAATAGGTCCGGAAAAAACTCCCATCTTAGTCAGTATCAGTAAACAGTATGAATAATGAAACTAGTTCAGGACTCAAGGTCCTCATATTATCATTATGCAATGTCAAAGCGGATGCACACCACTCACCCCATACCTTGTCAAATTTTTGGGGCATTTCCTATGAATAAAAACAACTTTTTCCATGTTAACAGCGTTATTAACCAATTACTTCCACTGGCCTATTGTAGGTGCTCTATCAGCCATCTATCTCAGGGCAATAGCTTTCCTAGCAAAGAATAGAGTTTCACTCAGAAAAATCCTGTGGTGATGCCCCCAGACCTCCTCATCCAGTATGCCGAGAACGCAACTTTTAGGACATAACGGCACTGCAGTTGGCACCATAGTGGATAGCACTTCTGTTACTGTGTCCCAGAAGTTTTTTAAATATGTGCAGTCCCACATGAGATGCCAGAAATCTGCCCCATCCTGATGGCATCTATGACACCTGCTATGTGTCAATCTACCCATTTTATGTAGCCTGATAGGCGTAAGATAACTTCTGTGCACTATAAACAGCTGGATCAGCCGATTATTAATTGATGGAGAAACTCTTATTGGAGACATCAATGCTTCATTCCAATCATCAGCCGATAGTGAAGGAATTGAATTTCTCCATTTCCCTTCGACAGCAAGAGGATTCATCAGCATACGATTATTAACCAGATGCGTATAGAGCACAGAAATGACGCCTTTCGGGCCCTGCGACCGTAGGACCCCTATCAAAGGATATTTTGACATTTTCTGGACACCTGCCCCAAATTGTGCTGTTAACGCGTGTCTCAGTTGTAGATATCTAAAGAAAAGGTTACGAGGTAATTCAAACTTTTCCTGCAATTGCAAGAAGGAGCATAGACTGCCCCCAACATATAAATCACTCAATGTATTGACACCTTGGGTCCACTTCCACAAACTAGCCCCCTCCAATTCTCTCAAGTGGGCAAACATGGGGTTATCCCATAATGGTATGTCATCCAGAAGGTCCTTAAACGATTGCATCTTAGCAGCACTCCATACCTGATGGGCCAACCTATGAATGGGGAGCAAGCACGTGGGTACAAAGCGCGGTCCTTCCAGTACTGGCCACAAGGAGGTCATGCTTAGATATTCCCTGAGGTAATATTCTACATTTGGCAAATCTGACGATATAATGCAGGAAGTTCGAAATTTCAACTGCCCAGCCAGGTAATATAAAAATAAATCAGGCAAGGCAGCACCACCCTCTAGCTTAGATCTCTGTCTAATGTCTAATGTCTAATGTCTCCTTGTGGCTGCCCCCATACAGTGCAACGTCTCCTTGTGGCTGCCCCCATACAGTGTAACGTCTCCTTGTGGCTGCCCCCATGCAGTGTAACGTCTCCTTGTGGCTGCCCCCATGCAGTGTAACGTCTCCTTGTGGCTGCCCCCATACAGTGTAACGTCTCCTTGTGGCTGCCCCCATACAGTGTAACGTCTCCTTGTGGCTGTCCCCATACAGTATAATGTCTCCTTGTGGCTGTCCCCATACAGTATAATGTCTCCTTGTGGCCCCCCATACGTCTCCTTGTGTTTTTTTTCTTTAAAACGGGTATTTATCGCGATATATATTGTTATCGCAATAAATTTTTTAATATCGTTATCGTCTGAATATTTTTGATATCGTCCAACCCTACTATAAACAGGGATTCCAGAGGTGCAATGTTTAGTGAGTACGCCAATTGGGGATCCCTGGTAATAACAATCCCAAGGTATTTAAAGCGGTCTACAACCGGCAGATTAAAGTATTGTGGGGGCCACGTGTGCGTCCATAAGGGCATAAGTGCTGATTTCGTCCAGTTTATGTGCAAACCTGAGAATTCTCAGAACTTTCCTAATATGTCAATTGCTCTAGGGAGTGTAGTTTCAGGTTCATCCATAAAGAGAAGGAGATCATCCGCATATAGTCCAATTTTGTCTGTCCTGTCTCCCATGCACACCCCTCTAAAGACCTGATCCTGCCTGATTCTTAAAGCAAGATGCTCTATCGCTATGGCGAACAAAAGCGGCGACAGGTGGCAGCCCTGCCTAGTGCCTCTGTGGAGTCAAAAGGATTCAGAAAGCGAGCCGTTCACCAGTATGTTAGCTTTGGGGAGGTGGTATAAAACCTCTACCCACTTGACAAACTTAGGGCCAAATACAAAGCTCTGTAACACTACTATTAGGTATACCCATTCCACTAAGTCAAAGGCTTTGGCTGTGTCCAGTGATGCCAGAGCCCAATGCTTATCTCTTGCCACTCCAACTGCGCTATGAACTGCGCCCTTCTGATGTTGTCAGATGTTGACCTTCTCGGAATGAATCCAGACTGGTCTTGGTGTACTATGGTGGCTATTACCTTATTTAGTCTGGAGGCTAGTAATCTTGTGAGTATTTTATCATCTAAGTTCAGGAGCGATATCGGTCTGTAAGAACCACACTCCAGGGGATCCTTATCTGGTTTCAAGATCACCACTTTGGTAGCGTCATACATAGAGTCTGGTAGCCTGTTTCTTTGCTGTGCAGTCTGGTATCGTTTAAGAAGCTCGGGCCCCAATACATCAGTATATTTATTGTATTCTTCTACTGGAATCCCGTCAGGGCCTGGCGCTTTAAGTGTTGGCAGCTCCATCATTGCCATCTGAATTTCATCTAATGAGATATCAGCCTCTAATAAGTTCCTATCCTTATCACTGAGGTGGGGATGTGTTACCTGTTCTAGATAAAGCCTCAACTCCTGGATGGCGTAATGAGCCGCTGACCTATAAAGATCCTGATAGAATCCCTGGAATCTTCCCAATCTTCACCAACTGATTCCACCACCGCCCCCTCTGAATTCTTTATTCTAATAATCGGAGGAGACATACTGTTACTACGCACAATATGGGCCAGTAATTTACCTGCCTGACTACCAGATTCAAAGGATTGCTGCTTTAAAAAGAACAATTTACGTTCGCTCTTTTCCCTGAGGTGCGTCATATACAGCCTTCCTTTAAACATCCAGTCCTGCCTATTTACCTCAGTGAGATCAGACCTGAAGGAGTTCTCTGCCTCCTTGCAACTAGTATGCAACTCTAGTTTTCTGCGCGCAGAATCTCTTTTAATATAGGATATGGATGACTTGAGGCACCCTCTCAAATAAGCTTTTAATTTCTCCCAAAGCAGTAGCTCGTCTGTCATCTCATCCTGCACTTCCAGAAACATCTGAAGCTGATCAGGAATTCTATCATTTGAGGACATCAGAGACAGCCAAAAAGGGGTGCACACTTATCCTGACGCTCTGTTTAATACCGTCATATAGTGTAAATTGAGTGAGAACCGGGGCATGGTCCGAGGGCCCCTGCAATCCATATCCAATATCTTTGAGGTCTGTGTATACTGCAGCATTGCCGAGAATATAATCTATTCTGGACAGTGCGCCCTTAGCAGGAGTGAAGCAGGAATAGTCTCTCTGAAGAGGATGTTGCAGCCTCCACATAACCAGCCACCCAAGTTCAGCCGCAATTCTAGATATATTAGTGGCGCTCTGAGTGTGCTCACCCTGTCTCACCTCTGGGCGAAACCTATCCATGTCTTAATGCATCACTAAATTAAAACCCCCCATGTATAGGAATTTAGCATTGGGATATTGTGCAGCAAAACTCATCACCACCTGGAATATGGTTATAGTGGCGGGGGTGGGGTGGGGGGGGTTATATATATATATTAACCACAACATATGGAGCACAATTGATGAATGCATACACCAGAATATATTTCCCCTCAGTATCCACCACTGACTGCTGGACCTCCCACCTAATATTCTTGTGAACAAGTATAGCGACCCATCTGGAATGTGTAGATCCAACGCATTTAAAGACCATTGAACCCATGGTTTCTTAATTCTGTTCCCTGTTTCTGGAGTCAAATAAGTCTCTTGCAGACCCAGGATGTGAGGGCTGTACTGTCTGATATGAGAGAATACAGCAATTCTTTTTCTTGGACTGCCTAGTCCCCTCGCATTCCATGACAGAACATTAAAGTCAGCCATTTTGACTCAGTGACCTATTCTCCTGACAATTCAGCATTCCCCCTCCATGAAAATCTAGGCTGTTTACCTCATACCTTCTCTTGCACACCCCTTGCATTATAGTGCCATACTTAGTGTACCATGTCTTTAACAGTATAAACAATATACAACATAATTGTGAAAGAACAGATAAATGAATAAGCCTGTAATCGATGATATCTCTGCCATCCCGTACTGTGGCTGATTTACTGGGGACCTGCATAGTGCAATGATGATGGTAAACCTATGCAGGCATCCACTCAACCCCATATTAATGGGACATCACTGGATAATGTGTTTACAGATAATAATAATAATAATGAAGAGAAGGAGGACAAAGGGGGAAGGAAGGGGATCAAGCAACAAGGAATAGGGGTCGAATAAATGGGAGGGTAATGGCAGCCATGCCAACACATTTACAGAAATGTCCTGCAGGCATGATCACTACAGCTGCATACATTGAGGGGTTCCCCTCTAGTCACGGACCAAGATATTAAAGTCAGCAGAACTCATGTATCGGGTAAGCACATCATTACCACACAGAATACTTGCAGCAATTGTGATAACGATATCCTCAGCGTGGGCCTGGACGACTTGGCCTGTTGGAGATCCATTCTTCCACCTCTCTAGGATCCACAAAGATCGTCTTCTCTCCATCTATCACCCGAAGACGTGCTGGATAGGCCATGGAATACTGTAGATTCATATTGCGGAGTCGCCGCTTAACAGAGATAAAAGTGGTGAACCCGGTGTGCTCTTTCAACTGCGTAAGCGTCAGAAAATGGCGCGTCAGGGAACTGTGCCTTGAACCAAAGTTCCAAGAAGGTAGCTGGATCGGAGCCCTCCGCCCTCTCAGGTAACCCCAGGATCCTGATGTTATTGTGTCTGGCTCTATTCTTGAGGTCATCACACTTTTGCTGCCATAAGCTCACAGACCTCTCCACTTCCTGCACTCTGCTTGCAAGTGGCCTGGTAAGATCTTGTAGAGCCGAGACCCTGTCCTCTGTGTGGCGCACACGCTCCCTGAGCTGTTGCACATCTTGTCTGAGCAGGCCCAAATCCACCTTCACTTCCTCTATCTTGCAGGTAAGTTATGTCTGACAGGTGGAAACTGCAGATAGGAGCTGATGAGAGACAGTCTTAAGGGTTACGTCTGGCTCCTCCGATCCCTCCGCCTCTGACTGCTGCGCTGCTTGACCTCTCGTTACCGCCGCTCGCGGCTTAGGCCTCTTGCCGGACATATTCTTTGAGCTTTTCAGACGCTGATTGTGCCTTACTGGGGCCCATTACTGCTTTCCCAGGTCTTCTCTTCCTCCTCTGTACCTGCCACTCGTGTAGCCAGTATGTCAGGATGTTGAAGGATTCAGATCGGGGTACGGAGCAGACCTTAAGTGCGTGCGCTCATGTCGGCAGTTAGCCACGCCCCCAGCTCAATTTTAATAAAGGGCAATTGAAAGAAATTATTTTGAGCCAAAAATTAGTAACATGCAATCATAAAAAAAAAAAATTGCCTCCGAAGGTGTACATAGCCTTTAACCCCTTAGGGACGCATGACGTACCGGTACGGCATGTTTCCTGAGTCCTTAAGGACCCATAATGTACCGGTACATCATGGCTTTAAATCGCAATTCCGGCGCCGCGGGGGTTAATCGGAACAGTTCGTCGCTCAAAACCCGGGCTCATTTTTGGCTAGACCCGGTGGTTGGACGCCGGTCAGTGCAGCCGAGATTAGGACATTTCGAGGCCTCGTGCTGCATATGGGTCTAGTGCAAAAACCCAGTGTCAGGCAATACTGGAGTGGGGACGTCCTATACCAGACCCCACTGTACAGTATGGTCATGACACGTCCCCGATTTGAGGCCATCCGGAAATGTCTGCATTATTCACCCCCTCCTCCCCCCCCCCTTCCCGAGGTGATCCTGCCTATGACGTCTGTATAAGATACAGCCGGTCATCGATCACTTCGGGGCCAAATTTGAGCAGGCCTACGTACCTGGAAGGGAGGTCGCGGTTGATGAGTCTCTCGTTGCTTTCAAGGGGAGACTCAGTTTCCGCCAATACATTCCCACAAAGCGGGAGAGGTATGGCGTGAAGCTATACAAAATTTGTGAGAGTACCTCAGGGTACACTTCCAAATTTCATGCGTATGAGGGGCGAGATTCCCGTATTCAACCCCCAGAATGTCCCCCCACTCTGGGTGTTAGCGGGAAACTCGTGTGGGACCTTATGTACCCACTGCTGGATAAGGGTTACCACTTGTACGTGGATAACTTTTATACCAGCATTCCCTTGTTCAGGTCCCTTGCCGCCAGATCCACGTTCGCTTGTGGGACCGTGCGGGAAAAATCAACGCGGCCTCCCTGCCCACCCCCTTCAGAGACCCGTGCACTTACCAGTGGAAACCTGTTGTTGGTCAGGTATAAGGACAAGAGAGATGTCCTTAAGCTGTCCAAATCCATGGTAACAGCACCACCCCCATCTCTGTGCGAGGTACCGCGGCAACGGTCCTCAAGCCCAATTGTATCGTCGACTACAATCGGTATATGGGAGGAGTTGATCTCTCTGATCAAGTCCTCAGGCCATATAATGCCATGCGCTAAACCCGGGCATGGTACAAAAAAGTTGCGGTCTACTTGGTGCAGGTTGCCATGTACAACTCTTTTGTACTATCCCAAAGCGCTGGCAGCACAAGGACATTCCTCCAGTTCTATGAGGCAGTCCTCAAGGCCCTGATCTTTTCGGACCAGGAAAGAGCAGGCCGGAGTACCTCGGGAACTGGAGGCGCCCGGATCGTCCCTGGCCAACACTTTCCAGGTGTGGTCCCCCATACTGGAAAGAAGGGACAAACCCAAAAAAGATGCAGAGTGTGTCACAAGAGGGGGATACGGAAGGACACCACCACTCAGTGTGACACTTGCCCTGATCATCCGGGCGCGACATGGAGGTAAGTATGTTTTTTTTATAATTTTTTTTTTTTATTATGCACAATACTTTTACTGGCGGGGGCTGTTATTACTGGCAAAGGGGGGGCTGTTATTACTGGCACAGAGGGGCTCTTATTACTGGGGGCTGTTATTACTGGCACAGAGGGGCTGTTATTACTGGGGGCTGTTATTACTTACACAGAGGGGCACTTATTACTGGGGTCTGTTATTACTGGCACAGAGGGGCTGTTATTACTGGGAGCTGTTATTCCTGGGGGCTGTTATTACTGGCACAGGGGGGCTGCTATTACTTGCATAGGGGGCTATTATTACTGGCACAGGAGGGGGGGCTGTTAATACTGGCACATGATTGGGGGCACTATAGGGGCATCTACTGAGGCCACAAAGAAGGGGTATTTTATATGGGCTCTCTGTACAGTACAATTTTATACTGGGACACATGGTGGTTACTATGGGGAAGGGGGGAGAGGAGTACTATGGGGTCATCTACGGGGAGCACTAAGAAGGGGTATTTTATACTTGCAAATTATGGGGGACACTGAGGGCATCTACTGGAGCATTTTATACTGGTACGTTATGGGGGCACTAGGAGGAAGGAGGGTGTGGAGCACTATGGGGTCAATTACTGGGGCACTATATAGGGGTAGTTTATACTGGCACATTATGGGGGCACTATGAGGACATTATCTCAAATGGGGGCATTACAAGGGGATATTTTTTGCACTGTCACATTATAAGGAGAATTATTACTACTGGGGGGGGGCATTATGGTGGGCTTTATTACTCCCTCATGGTATGACCCCCTAGTAGCAGCACCAGCCTCTCCCTGCTCTGCTATCCCTCTGCCCCTTCTCCAAATACTTATTATGAAATCTTTCTCATTAGGATAAAACACCTCATCAGCTCCACCGAGCCCCCGGCCAAAGTGTGGAAGTGGCGTCCGAGATCCCCAAGGGCCAAGCCAAGTAACTGTAAGTTTTCATGTAAAAAATGTTTGTTATACACATATAGCATACACACTGTGCTACACATTTTTTTTTTTGAGGGGGGGGGGGGGGGGGGGCGCCACAAGGTTAGCTCGCACAGGGCGCCTGAACACCTAAGGCCAGCCCTGGTTGTAAAACTATAACTCCCAGCATGCCCAGACAACCTACAGCCATCAGCAGGGTATGGTGGGAATTGTAGTTTTACAACATCTGGAGGGCTGCAGTTTTAGGATTCCTGCTTAGTGTCTCCAAAGTCTGAGAGCCATACATATTGGGCATCATTGCGTGTGTAAAAGTAATCGCTATAAAAATAACATTTGACCAAACCCCTTGGATGAACAGCGTTAAAAATATAAAATAAAAACTGTGCCAAAACACCAATTTTTGGGCAAAATTTCCATTTGAATCCTTTTTTCCGGTAATAAAGCAAGGGTTAACAGCCAAACAAAACTAAATATTTATTGCCCTGATTCTGTAGTTTGCAGAAACACCCCATGTGTGGTCGTAAATGGCTATATAGCCGCACGGCAGGGCATAGAATGAAGGGAAAATTTTCCCAAAAAATTGAAATTCTTAAATTCTATGTCCATTTGCCATGAAGTCTTGTGGAAGACCTAAAGGGTTAACAAAGTTTGTAATACAGTTTTTAATACCTTGAGGAGTGTAGTTTCTAGAATGGGAGGTTTATATTATCTAAGCCTCACAATATGACTTCAAACCTGAAGTGGTCCATAAAAAGTGGGATTTTGAAGATTTCTGAACAAATTTGCTTCTAAACTTCTAAGCCTTGTAACCCACCCCCCCCCCCCCAAAAAAAAAAATATCATTCCCAAAATGCTAAAAACATGAAGTCGACATATGGGGAATGTAAAGTCATCACAATTTTGGGGGTATTACTATGTATTACAGAAGTAGAGAAAATGAATCTTTGAAATTTGCTAATTTCTCAAAATTTTTGGTAAATATGGTATTTTTTAATGCAAAACAAAATAACTTTTTTGACCCAATTTTAGCAGTGTCATGAAGTGCAATATGTGACGGCCTGGGTAAATCAAAGCGTTTTAAAGTTATCAGCACTTAAAGTGACACTGGTGAGATTTGCAAAAAATGGCCAAGTCCTTAAGGTGAAATAGGGCTGAGTCCTTAAGGGGTTAAAGCGGTTATCTCTTTCTCAGATTTTTATGACATACCGCTGGGGTATGCCATCAGGATCAGGTCCCACCTTTGGCTTGTTCTGAATAAAAGTGGCCAGAAATGTATGCCTTAACCACCTCAGCTCCCCTAGCTTAAACACCCTGAATGACCAGACCACTTTTTGCTATTCTGCACTGCACTACACTACTTTGACCGTTTATTGCTCGGTCATGCAACTTACCACCCAAATTAATTTTACCTCCTTTTCTTCTCACTAATAGAGCTTTCATTTGGTGGTATTTCATTGCTGCTGACATTTTGTTATTAATCGAAATTTACCAACATTTTTACAAAAAAAGGACATTTTTCTCTTTCAGTTGTAAAATTTTTCACAAAAAAAACGACATCTATATATAAATTTTTCTCTAAATTAATTGTTCTACATGTCTGATAAAAAAAATTTGGGGTAAAAAAAGTTATAGCGTTTACAAACTATGGTACAAAAATGTGAATTTCCGCTTTTTGAAGCAGTTCTGACTTTCTGAGCACCTGTCATGTTTCCTGAGGTTCTACAATGCCCAGACAGTCGAAAACCCCCACAAATAACCCCATTTCGGAAAGTAGACACCCTAAGGTATTCACTGATGGGCATAGTGAGTTCATAGAACTTTTTATTTTTTGTCACAAGTTAGCGGAAAATGATTTTTTTTTTAGTGTCATATTCCACTAACTTGTGACAAAAAATAAAAACTTCCATGAACTCACTATGCCCATCTGGAAATACCTTGGGGTGTCTTCTTTCCAAAATGGGGTTACTTGTCGGGTAGTTATACTGCCCTGGCATTTTAGGGGCCCTAGTGTGTGAGAAGTAGTTTGAAATTAAAATGTGTAAAAAATGTCCTGTGAAATCCTAAAGGTGCTCTTTGGAATGTGGGCCCCTTTGCCCACCTAGGCTGCAAAAAAGTGTCACGCATGTGGTATTGCCGTACTCAGGAGAAGTAGGGCAATGTGTTCTGAGGTGTCATTGTACATATACCCATGCTGGGTGAGATAAATATCTTAGCAAAAGACAACTTTTCCCATTTTTTTTATACAAAGTTGGCATTTGACCAAGATATTTATCTCACCCAGCATGGGTATATGTACAATGACACCCCAAAACACATTGCCCAACTTCTCCTGAGTACGGCAATACCACATGTGTAAAACTTTTTTGCACCCTAGATGCGCAAAGGGGCCCAAATTCCTTTCAGGAGGGCATTTTTAGACATTTGGATTTAAGACTTCTTCTCACGCTTTAGGGCCCCTAAAATGCCAGGGCAGTATAAATACCCGACATGTGACCCCATTTTGGAAAGAAGACACCCCAAGGTATTCAATGTGGGGCATGGCGAGTTCATAGAATTTTTTTTGGGGGGCGCAAGTTAGCGGAAATTTTTTTTGTTTTGTTTTTTTCTCGCAAAGTCTCCCTTTCCGCTAACTTGGGACAAAAATTTCAATCTTTCATGGACTTAATATGCCCCTCAGCGAATACCTTGGGGTGTCTTCTTTCCAAAATGGGGTAATTTGTGGGGTGTTTGTACTGCCCTGGCATTTGAGGGTCTCCGAAATCCTTACATGTATGGCCAGCATTAGGAGTTTCTGCTATTCTCCTTATATTGAGCATACAGGTAATGAGATTTTTTTTTCCGTTCAGCCTCTGGGCTAAAAGAAAAAATGAACAGCACAGATTTCTTCATTCGCATTGATCAATGTGGATGAAAAAATCTCTGCCAAAGGCGTCTGCCAGGACATGGGAGCTCCGCCCAACATCCAAACCCACTTAGCTTGTATGCCCTGGCAAACCCGATTTCTCCATTCACATCAATCGATGTGGATGAATAAATCATTACCTGGAGTTTTATTTTATTTTTATATATACAAATTCACCACCGCCCCCTCAGCTCATATGCCTCGGCAAACGTATCTTTTACTGCAGAGGAGAAATCTTGTCTTGCAGCGCCGCATACACCAACATTTGTGTAATCTGACAGCAGCCTAATGGTTCTGTCAGAATGCACATCAGTGCTGCAGCTAGTCAATCGGTTGGTCCACCTGGAAGGTAAAAAAAAAAAAAACAGGCCACAACGCAATAAATTTATTAACTTTATAATAATAATTGAACGGAACTTATAAACTTGCTCGTTTTACCTTTATTGGACAAACCTCTCCTTCACCATGGGACAATGTGCAAAGTGCAAATCGCCCAGAGATGTGGCGAAGTACATTATGCACTTTGTCCCAGGTGAAAGGAGAGGTTTGCAGCAGCTCTGTGTGAATGGGCCCTAATAGCCCTGTGTGCCTGTCCTGTGAGATGCAATCCCTATGCTAAGTGTACCTGCGTGTGGTACTTCCGGAAACACTCCCCTAAGTATAGGGCAGGGTGGTCAGGGCAGTCACTCCTACTACAGACACGACATTTTTTTCAGGGTGACTGTTGGTTTGAGGTACCGGCAACGACACTGGGGAAATGTCGCTCGTGTAGAGGGCTCACTACACTGGTGGTTGGGGCCACGGAACCTCCTGGATACAGGCGGTTCTCGATGATCTCCTCCTGAAATTTGAGGAAGGATCTTGTTCTCCCAGCCTTTCTGTAGAGAACAAAACTATTATATGCAGCCAATTGAACAAAACTATTATATGCAGCCAATTGAATCAAATATACAGACACCTTCTTATACCAGCGTCTGGTTCTGCGGGAAAGTAAATAGGGAGCCAACATCTGGTAATTGAAGTCCACACCTCCCATGAGCGAATTATAGTCGTGGACACAGAGGGGCTTTTCAATGACACTGGTTGCTCGTTCAATTTGGATTTTCGTGTCGGTGTGAATGGAGGAGAGCAGGTAAACGTCACGCTTGTCTCTCCATTTCACCGCGAGCAGTTCTTGGTTACACAAGGCAGCCCTCTCCCCTGTTGCAAGACGGGTGGTAACGAGCCATTGGGGGAAGCCCTGGCGACTAGTTCGCGCGGTGCCACAGCAGCCAATCTATTCTAGGAACAAATGCCTAAAAAGGGGCACACTTGTGTAGAAATTGTCCACATAAAGATGGTACATCTTGCCAAATAAGGGTGACACCAAGTCCCAGACTGTCTTCCCACTGCTCCCCAGATAGTCAGGGCAACTGACCAGCTCCATGGTCTGATCTTTACCCTCATAGATCTGAAATTTGTGGGTATAGCCTGTGGCTCTTTCACAAAGCTTATACAATTTGACCCCATACTGGGTGCGCTTGCTTGGGATGTATTGTTTGAAGCCAAGGAGCCCGGTAAAATGTATAAGGGACTCGTCTACGCCAATCTTTTGCTCAGGGGTATATAAATCTGCAAATTTGTTGTTAAAGTGGTCTATGAGGGGCTGAATTTTGTGGAGCCGGTCAAAATCTAGGTGGCCTCTGGGACGGGAGGTGATGTTGTTGCTAAAGTGCAGGAAACGCAGGATGGTCACAAATCGTGTCCTGGACATGGCAGCAGAGAACATGGGCATTTAATGAATTGGTTTCATGGACCAATATGACCGCAATTCATGCTTTTTTGTTAGGCCCATGTTGAGGAGAAGGCCCAGAAAAGTTTTAATTTCGGAAACTTGGACAGGTTTCCACCGGAAAGACTGGGCATAAAAGCTTGCCGGGTTGGCGGCTATAAATTGAGTGGCATATTGATTTGTTTCTGCCACAACTAAGTCCAACAGCTCCGCAGTCAAGAACCTCTTAAAAAAAAAAACAGTGCCGAACCGATCTGAGCTGTCTCAACCCGAACTCCAGACTGGGCGATGAACGGGGGAATTACTGGTGCGGCTGAAGTTAGGGGCTGCCAATCAGGGTTTGCCAACACCTCAGGGACTCTAAGGGCTCTACGGGCCTGTCTGTGCGGTGGCTGCGATGGGGGAACTACTGCACGTGCCACCGTACTAGCTTCAACTGCCCTTCTGGTGATCGCCACTTCACCATGCTGTACGGCAGTGCTGGTACTAGGTCCAGGATGGGCTGCGCTGCTGGTGTATGCCTCACCACGTAATCCGACAGCGCCAGCCCCACTCTGCTGCCCTTGAAGCGGATCCTGCGCAACCTGTGGTCTAGCAAAACAGGGCCGGGTATGCCTGGTGGTATCAGGGACCTCAACCGCCTCGTCCGAACTTTGGGTCAGACTGCCACTGCTTTCTACAGGTTCATTTTCTGACCCGCTGGATTCGTCAGATGAGGGTTAACATTCCTCATCTAACTGGGTCAGAAACCTGTAGGCCTCTTCAGAAGAATGCCCCTTATTTGCCATTTGGACTACTAAATTTAGGGGGTATTCCCTGAGACTACCCAAGAAAACAAGCAAGCCTGTCTTACAAATGGGAGGCTAGCAAAGTACCGGAGGCCACTGCGATTGATAAAAAATATCAAAACTGATTTTTTTATCGCTGCAGCGCTTGTAAAGTGATTGTGCAGTGATAAACAAATTATAATCACTGCGGCGGGTCGGGCGTGGGTGAACGCACGTATGCGCAACCGATCAGGCCTGATCGGGCAAACACTGAGTTTTGGGTGGAGGGCGAGCTAAGGTGACACTAATACTATTATAGATCTGACTGTGATCAGTTCTGATCACTTACAGATACTATAACAGTACAAATGCTGAATAGCAATACGCTAATCAGCAAATAAGTGACTGCGGTGCGGTGGGCTGGGCGCTAAACGATCGCTAACTACCTAACCCTAAGGGGCCTAAACTATTCTAAAACTATCAGTCAATACCAGTGAAAAAAAAGTGACAGTTTACACTGATCACTTTTTTCCCTTTCACTAGGTGATTGACAGGGGCGATCAAGGGGTGATCAAGGGGTTAATTGGGGTGATGGGGGGTGATCTGGGGCTAAGTGTAGTGTTTTGTGTGTACTCACTGTGATGTCTGCTCCTCTGCTAGAACCAACCGACGAAAAGGACCAGCAGAGGAGCAGAGAAGCCATTTTACCCTAAGGTATTCGCTGATGGGCATAGTGAGTTCATAGATCTTTTTATTTTTTGTCACAAGTTAGCGGAAAATGATGATTTAATTTTTTTTCTTACAAAGTCTCATATTCCACTAACTTGTGACAAAAAAATAAAAACTTCCATGAACTCACTATGCCCATCATGAAATACCTTGGGGTGTCTTCTTTCTAAAATGGGGTCACTTGTGGGGTAGTTATACTGCCCTGGCATTTTAGGGGCCCAAATGCGTGTGAAGTAGTTTGCAATCAAAATGTGTAAAAAATGGCCGGTAAAATCCGAAAGGTGCTCTTTGGAATGTGGGCCCCCTAGGCGGCAAAAAAGTGTCACACATGTGGTATCGCCGTACTCAGGAGAAGTTGGGGAATGTGTTTTGGGGTGTCATTTTACATATACCCATGCTGGGTAAGATAAATATCTTGGTCAAATGCCAACTTTGTATTAAGAAAATAGGAAAAGTTGTCTTTTGCCAAGATATTTCTCCCACCCAGCATGGGTATATGTAAAATGACACCCCAAAACACATTCCCCAACTTCTCCTAAGTACGGCGATACCACATGTGTGACACTTCTTTGCCGCCTAGGTGGGCAAAGGGACCCACATTCCAAAGAGCACATTTCGGATTTCACAGGCCATTTTTTTACAGATTTTGATTGCAAACTACTTTGCACGCTTTTGGGCCCCTAAAATGCCAGGGCAGTATAACTACCCGACAAATGACCCCATTTTGGAAAGAAGACACCCCAAGGTATTCCGGGAGGGGCATGGCGAGTTCCTAGAATTTTATTTATTTTTGTCAGAAGTTAGTGGAATATGAGACTTTGTAATAAAAAATAAATAAAAAATCATAATTTTCCGCTAACTTGTGACAAAAATAAATAAATTCTAGGAACTCGCCGTGCCCCTCACGGAATACCTTGGGGTGTCTTCTTTCCAAAATGGGGTCACTTGTGTGGTAGTTATACTGCCCTGGCATTTTAGAGGCCCATATGCGTGAGAAGTAGTTTGAAATCAAAATCTGTAAAAAATGCCCTGTGAAATCCGAAAGGTGCTCTTTGGAATGTGGGCCCATTTGCCCACCTAGAAATATCTTGGCGAAAGACAACTTTTCCCATTTTTTTTTATACAAAGTTGGCATTTGACCAAGATATTTATCTCACCCAGCATGGGTATATGTAAAATGACACCCCAAAACACATTCCCCAGCTTCTCCTGAGTACGGCGATACCACATGTGTGACACTTTTTTGCAGCCTAGATGCGCAAAGGGGCCCAAATTCCTTTTAGGAGGGCATTTTTAGACATTTGGATCCCAGACTTCTTCTCACGCTTTAGGGCCCCTAAAAAGCCAGGGCAGTATAAAAATTTTTTGCATAAGTTAGCGGAAATTGATTTTTAATTTTTTTTTCTCACAAAGTCTCACTTTCCGTTAACTTGGGACAAAAATTTCAATCTTTTATGGACTCAATATGCCCCTCAGCGAATACCTTGGTGTGTCTTCTTTCCAAAATGGGGTAATTTGTGGGGTGTTTGTACTGCCCTGGCATTTGAGGGTCTCTGCAATCCTTACATGTATGGCCAGCATTAGGAGTTTCTGCTATTCTCCTTATATTGAGCATACAGGTAATGACATATTTTTTTTTCCGTTCAGCCTCTGGGCTGAAAGAAAAAAATGAACGGCACAGATTTCTTCATTCACATCGATCAATGTGGATGAAAAAATCTCTGCCCAAAAAAAAAAAGGAGGGGAAAGGTGTCTGCCAGGACATAGGAGCTCCGCCCAACATCCATACCCACTTAAGCTAGTATGCCCTGGCAAACCCGATTTCTCCATTCACATCAATCGATGTGGATGAATAAATCATTGCCGGGATTATTTTTTATTTTTTTCTATATACAAAGTGTTTGCCAAAGCATATGAACACCTCCGCCTCCTCAGCTCATATGCGTCGGTAAACGTATCTTTTACTGCAGAGGAGAAATCTTGTCTTGCAGCGCCGCATACACGGACTTTTGTGTAATGCACATCAGTGCTGCAGCTAGTCAATCGGTTGGTCCACCTGGAAGGTAAAAAAAACAAAACAAAAAAGAAAAAAACAGGCAACAACGCAATAAATTTTATTAACTTTATAATTACCTTTGAACAGAACATAAAAGCTTTATTTAACTTTTTGAACAGAACGTTAACATTTTTGCTTAGCAGTGTTTTTTTTTTTTTTTTTTTACCTTTATAGGACAATGTGCAAAGCGCAAATCGCCCAAAGATGTGGCGAAGTGCATTATGCACTTTGTCCCAGGTGAAAGGAGAGGTTTGCAGCAGCTGTGTGTGAATGGGCCCTAATAGCCCTGTGTGCCTGTCCTGTGAGATGTGATCCCTATGCTAAGTGTACCTGTGTGTGGTACTTCCGGAAACACTCCCCTAAGCATAGGGCATGGTCATGGCAGTCAGGACAGAAATAGCGGGTCTCACACCTTATTCCACTCCTGCTACAGACATGACATCTTTTTCGGGGTGACGGTTGGGTTGAGGTACCAGCAACGACATTGGGGAAATGTCGCTCGTGTAGAGGGCTAACTACACTGGCGGATGGGGCTACGGAACCTCCTGGATACAGGAGGTTCTCGATGATCTCTTCCTGAAATTTGAGGAAGGATCCTGTTCTCCCAGCCTTACTGTAGAGAACAAAACTATTGTACAGAGCCAATTGAATAAAATATACAGACACCTTCTTATACCAGCGTCTGGTGCGTCGGGAAAGTAAATAGGGAGCCAACATCTGGTCATTGAAGTCCACCCCTCCCATGTGAAGGTTATAGTCATGGACTGAGAGGGGCTTTTCAATGACACGGGTTGCTCGCTCATTTTGGATTGTCGTGTCTGCGTGAATGGAGGAGAGCATGTAAACGTCACGCTTGTCTCTCCATTTCACCACGAGCAGTTCTTGGTTACATAAGGCAGCCCTCTCCCCCCTTGCAAGACGGGTGGTAATGAGCCGTTGGGGGAAGCCCGCGCGACTAGTTCGCGCGGTGCCACAGCAGCCAATCTGTTCTAGAAACAAATGCCTGAAGAGGGCCACACTTGTGTAGAAATTGTCCACATAAAGATGGTTCCCCTTGGCAAATAAGGGTGACACCAAGTCCCAGACTGTCTTCCCACTGCTCCCCAGGTAGTCAGGGCAACCGACCGGCTCCACAGTCTGATCTTTTCCCTCATAGATCCGAAATTTGTGGGTATAGCCTGTGGCCCTTTCACAGAGCTTATACAATTTGACCCCATACCGGGCGCGCTTGCTTGGATGTATTGTTTGAAGCCAAGGCGTCCGGTAAAATGTATTAGGGACTCGTCTACGCAGATGTTTTGCTCAGGGGTATACAAATCTGCAAATTTCTGGTTGAAGTGGTCTATGAGGGGCCGAATTTTTTGGAGCCGGTCAAAAGCTGGGTGGCCTCTGGGTGTTGTTGCTAAAGTGTAGGAAACGCAGGGTGGTCTCAAATCGTGTCCTGGACATAGCAGCAGAGAATATGGGCATGTGATGAATTGGGTTCGTGGACCAATATGACCGCAATTCATGCTTTTTGGTTAGACCGATGTTGAGGAGAAGGCCCCGAAAAATTTTAATTTCGGAAATTTGGACAGGTTTCCACCGGAAAGGGTGGACATAAAAGCTTCCCGGGTTGGCGGCTATAAATTGAGTGGCATACCGATTTGTTTCTGCCACAACTAAGTCCAAGAGCTCCGCAGTCAAGAACAGCCCAAAAAATCCCAGGGCCGAACCGATCTGAGCTGTCTCTACCCGAACTCCAGACTGGGCGGTGAATGGGGGAACTACAGGTGCGGCTGAAGTTGGGGACTGCCAATCAGGGTTTGCCAGCACCTCAGGGATTCTAGGGGCTCTACGGGCCTGTCTGTGCGGTGGCTGCGACGGGGTAACTACTGCACATGCCACCGTACCAGCTTCAACTGCCCTTCTGGTGCTCGCCACTTCACCATGTTGTACGGCAGTGCTGGTACTAGGTACAGGATGGGCTGCGCTGCTGGTGTATGCCTCACCACGTAATCCGACAGCGCCAGCCCCACTCTGCTGCCTTTGAAGCGGATCCTGCGCAACCTGTGGTCTAGCGACACGGGGCCGGGTACGCCTGGTGCAATCCGGGACCTGAACCTCCTCGTCCTAACTTTGAGTCAGACTGCTTTCTACAGGTTCATATTCTGACCCGCTAGATTCATCAGATGAGGGTTCCCATTCCTCATCCGACTGGGTCAGAAGCCTGTAGGCCTCTTCAGAAGAATGCCCCCTGTTTGACATTTGGGCTACTAAATTTAGGGGTATTCCCTGAGACTACCCAAGAAAAAAAGCAAGCCTGTCTTACAAATGGGAGGCTAGCGAAGTACCGGAGGCCGCTGCGGTTGATAAAAAATATCAAAACAGATTTTTTTATCGCCGCAGCGCTTGTAAAATATATATATTTTTGTCACTGCGGCGGGGCGGGAGTAGGTGAATGCACGTGTGGGCGAACGATCAGGCCTGATCGGGCAAACACAGCGTTTTGGGTGGAGGGTGAACTAAGGTGACACTAATACTATTATAGATCTGACTGTGATTAGTTTTGATCACTTAGAGATACTATAAAAGTACAAAAGCTGATTAGCGATACGCTAATCAGCGAATAAGTGACTGCGGTGTGGTGGGCTGGGTGCTAAACGATCGCTAAACTACCTAACCAAGGGGCCTAAACTATCCCTAAAACCTAACAGTCAATACCAGTGGGGAAAAAAAAGTGACAGTTTACACTGATCACTTTTTTTTCCTTTCACTAGTGATTGACAGGGACAAAAAGGGGTGATCAAGGGGTTAATTGGGGTGCAGGGGTTTTGATCTGGGGCTATGTGTGGTGTATGGTGCTACTCACTGTGATGCCTGCTCCTCTGCTGAGACCAACCGACGAAAAGGACCAGCAGAGGAGCAGGGAAGCCATTTAACACATTATATTTACAAATATAATATGTTAGATGGCTTCTGAATGGAGATTTTAAAAATCGCCAGCCTGCCAGCAACGATCATTGGCTGGCAGGCTGGTGACAAAATAGTTGCCGGCCCGCGATGCGCATGCGCGGTCCGGCTCAGACCGAAATCTCGCGTCTCGCGAGATGACGCACGGATGCGTCCAGGAGGAATGAATCGACTGCCTCCAGGACGCATCCGTGCGTTAGGCGGTCCAGAGGATGTTAAATAGCACACCAGCCCAGTGTTCTGAGCGGATTATACTAATCATTGTGGTGTTGGAGCTAGGAAGGAAGGTTGTCTATCTGTTCCAGCTTAGAAAGATAAGTGGGATTTCTAGTTTGGTTGTTTTGTGTCATCTCTCCTATCCAGGTTCTGTGTGAGCAGGCTGCTCCTATTTCCCCTCTTCACCATCTCAGGGAATTTAGGGTTTTGTCAGCCCAGGCACGAGGACACATCTTACCTACCTTTAAGGGCTGCATGTGGGCTGAGCAGTGCAGGGAAAGAGGTCAGGGATTAACTAGGAGGTGACTCTTCCCCTGACTCTCGCCCAGAGCCTGGTTGGTGGGTTATCTGTGAGTCTGAGTGCACGCCCGCCGTGACATTATAATCCGCCATACTGTGACTGCCATTACTCAGCGGTTTTGTGATGGTGTCAATTGATGCACTGGTTGACCGCATGCAGGGTTTATCCCTAGAGGTTGCGGATCTGCGTAGTTCAGTCACACAGTGTCAGAGGGTTTGGCATCAGGTACAAGTCAAATTGGTGGAGAGCCTAAAGTCGCTCTTCCCGAGAAATTTACAGGGGGTACGGATGATTTTTTCCGCTTTAAAGAGTCATTCAAATTGTATTTTCGACTGCGTTCTCTTTCAACAGGTAATGAAAATCAGAGGGTTGGTATCATCATGTCTTTGCTTAAAGGGGACGCGCAATCCTGGGCTTTTTCTCTGCCTCCCGGTTCTCTGGCCCTCCGGTCGGTGGAGGAATTTTTCAAAGCTCTGGGATTGATTTACGAGGACCCAGATCGGGTCTCGATGGCAGAATCGAAATTGCGTAACTTACTACAGGGTAAACATACTGCAGAGGGTTACTGCATAGAGTTTAGCAGATGGGCTACTGAGTCGGGGTGGAACGACCCTGTGTTACGTAGTCAGTTTTGTCAGGGGTTACCTAAAAGGTTGAAAGATGCCCTGGGTTTTCATGAGTACCCGGATACTCTAGAGAATGCAATGTCTTTGGCTATACGGTTGGATAGATGTATCAGAGAGAGGTGTAAGGGTCCCTCCGTGCAGGGGATCCCTCCTGCGTGTGGTTTTGTCTCACCTGCTGCCCAGGGTGACATTACTTATAACTCTGGGGTAGGGGAGGAACCCATGCAGTTAGGTCAGATATCTTGCCATTCTGATAGTAGAGACTTTAGAAAAGTGCACAATCTATTTTTTCTTGTCCTTATGTTAAACCACAGGTGGAAGAGAAAAAGAAAAAAGAAAAAAAAACTTCCCTCACACTTGGTAGTATGAATGGTGTGGTGGAGCAGACAGGTATGCAAGCTCCCTGCAGTTCCCGTTTTCTTCTTCCAGCTATGGTGACGCTAGAGTCAAAACATGTGTTTGTTGATGTATTCCTTGATTGTGGTGCTGGGGTAAACCTAATTGACTTTCTTTTCCTTCAAAACCTAGGACTAAGTACTTGCACTTTAGAGAACGAGATATGTGTTTTTGCAATTGATTCTTCCCCTCTTTCTCAAAGGAGCCTTACTCACATTGTTCATGGTATTCACTTAAGGGTGGGTGATTCACATGCTGAAATTATTTCTTGTTTTGTCATGAAGGATTTGCCAGCTCCTATAGTTTTGGGGTTGCCATGGTTGACTAGACATAACCCAATTATAGACTGGCAAGCGAGACAAATCATTGGTTGGAGTGTGTTTTGTATGGATAATTGTCTTGGCACATCTATCTCTGGTGTGTCCATTACGGCTTTACCTCAGTATCTCTCGGATTTTGCTGATGTCTTTTCGGAGGGTGGGGCTCAGGAATTGCCCCCTCATCAAGACTATGATTGTCCAGTTAATCTCATTCCGGGGCTAAGTTGCCAAAGTCTCGGCTTTGCAACCTCTCAACCCGAAAGAGAGGTCATGCGAAAGTATGTCGCCGAGAGTTTGGCAAAGGGTCATATTAGACCATCTAAGTCTCCAGTGGCAGTAGGTTTGTTCTTTGTGAAGAAAAAGGATGGATCACTGAAACCATGTTTGGATACCGGGAATTGAACTGTATTACAGTCCGGGATCCATATCCCCTGCCTTTGATCTCTGATCTTTTTGATCAGATTGTTGGAGCCAAGGTGTTCTCCAAGTTGGATTTGAGAGGGGCCTACAATCTGATCAGAATCAAGGAGGGGATGAGTGGAAAACGGCCTTCAATTCGCACGAGGGTCATTTTGAGAACCTGGTAATGCCTTTTGGGTTAATGAACGCGCCAGCAGTATTTCAGCGATTCGTCAATGACATTTATCATCACTTGGTGGGGAGGTTCGTAGTAGTTTACCTGGATGACATTTTAATTTATTCTCCAGATTTGAAGACCCATCAGGATCATGTGAGACAGGCTTTGACGATCCTTCGGGAGAATAAGTTATATGCCAAATTGGAGAAATGTTTGTTTGTGGTGCATGAGCTTCCGTTCTTGGGATACATGCTTTCTGATTCCAGTTTTTGTATGTATCCCGAAAAGGTCCGGGCGGTTCTGGAGTGGGACCATCCAGAGAATCAGAAAGCTTTGATGCGGTTCTTGGGGTTTGCGAATTATTATAGAAAATGTATTTCGAATTATTCTACCATATTAAAACTTCTTACTTATATGACCAAGAAGGGCGCCGATGTCTCTGTCTGGTCGGATGAGGCATTGCAGGCCGTTTGGACTTTATTACGGATCTGCCGAGTTCCTCCGGGGGAACAGTGATTTTGGTGGTAGTTGACCGTTTAAGTAAAATGGCTCACTTTATACCACTAACGAGTCTGCCTAACGCTAAGACTATGTGATCTCTGATAGGGGCACGCAGTTTGTCTCCAGGTTTTGGAGGACGTTCTGCTCTCGGCTTGGCATTCAACTTTCATTCTCTTCAGCCTTTTATCCGCAGTCGAATGGTCAGACGGAGCGTAGTAATCAAAACCTGGAGACCTACTTGAGGTGCTTTGTGGCTGAAAATCAGGAGGACTGGTCCTCATTCTTGTTCTTAGCAGAATTTGCGTTGAATAACCGTAGGCAGGAGTCCACGGGTAAGTCGCCATTTTTGGGCGCATACAGTTTCCATCCTCAGTTTGGTACCTTTTCTGGGTCTGGTTCCTCTGGGATGCCAGAGGAGGAGAGATTCTCTTCTGCCTTATCCTCCATCTGGCGGAGGATTCAAGGGAATTTGGAGAGGATGGGTGAGAGGTATAAACGAATGGCTGGCAAGAGACGTGTGACTGGTCCGGACATGTGCGTGGGTGATCTAGTGTGGTTGTCCACTAAGAATATCAAGTTAAAATTCTGCGGTGATCAATTCTGTGACGTTTCAGCTGGATCTTCCGCAGACATGATGTGTTCCACAGGTCTTTACTAAAAAAATGCGTGAGACCGGTGGAACCATCGCCATTGCCTCCTCCTCCTGTTCTAGTCAAGGGAAACTTGGAGTTTGAGATCTCCAGGATTCTCGACTCGAGAGTTCTTCGGGGCTCCCTTCAGTACCTGGTGCACTGGAGGGGATACGGTCCTGAGGAGGGGATGTGGGTTCCGGTGTTGGATGTCAACGCCAGCCGACTGGTGAGGGCATTTCATAGGTCTCATCTGGATAAGGTTGGTCTGGGGTGTCCGGAGGTCACCCGTAGAAGGGGGTGGTACTGTCATGCCCCACTCTGATGAGGTCGGCCAGGATAGCAGCACGAGTTTAGTGTTGTTTTGGAGCCGTGCTGGATCCGCCTCTCATCAGGTGCACTGTGTGGGGTCATTAGTTTAAATAGGACACCAGCCCAGTGTTCTGAGCGGATTATACAAATCATTGTGTCCTATTTCCCCTCTTCACATTTCAGGGAATTTAGGGTTTTGTCAGCCCAGGCACGAGGACACATCTTACCTACCTTCAAGGGCTGCATGTGGCCTGAGCAGTGCAGGGAAAGAGGTCAGGGATTAGCTAGGAGGTGACCCTTCCCCTGACTCTCGCCCAGAGCCTGGTTGGTGGGTTATCTGTGAGTCTCAGTGCATGCCCGCCGTGACATGCAGGGTCTATGAAAATGATTAGGTAATGATATGATAATTTCTCTTTCCTATTTTATATATATATATATATATATATATATATATATATATACACACACACACACACACACAGGTGAAACTTGAAAAATTTGAATATCGTGCAAAAGGCCATTTATTTCAGTAATGCAAATTAAAAGAAATTGCATTAATGCATCTTAAAATTAGAATTTTGTGAAAAGGTTCAATATACTAGGCTCAACACTCTAGTCAGCTAATTAATCCATACCCCCTGAGAAAAGGGTACCTCAAAATTGAGACTTTGGGGTTTCATAATCATCCAAATTATAACAAATAAAGGCTTGAAATATCTCGCTTTGCATGTAATGAGTCTATCTCATATGTTAGTTTTACCTTTTAAGTTGCATTACTGAAATAAATTAACCTTGCACGATATTCTAATCTTTCGAGTTTCACCTGTATATACAGTTGCAAGAAAAAAGTATGTGAACCCTTTGGAATGATATGGATTACTGCACAAATTGTAAATAACATGTGATCTGATCTTCATCTAAGTCACAATCACAGTCTGCTTAAACTAATAATACACAAATAAATAAATGTTGCCATGTTTTTATTGAAATCACTATGTAAACATTCACAATGCAGGTGAAAAAAGTATGTGAACCCCTAGATTAATGACATCTCCAAGAGCTAATTGGAGTGAGGTGTCAGCCAACTGGAGTCCAATCAATGAGATGAGATTGGAGGTGTTGGTTACAGCTGCCCTGCCCTATAAAAAACGCACACCAGTTCTGGGTTTGCTTTTCATAAGAAGCATTGCCTGATGTAAATGATGCTTAGCACAAAAGAGCTCTCAAAAGACCTACGATTAAGAATTGTTAACTTGCATAAATCTGGAAAGGGTTATAAAGTATCTCCAAAAGCCTTGCTGTTCATCAGTCCACGGTAAGACAAATTGTCTATAAATGGAGAAAGTTCAGCACTGCTGCTATTCTCCCTAGGAGTGGCCGTCCTGTAAAGATGACTGCATGAGCACAGCACAGACTGCTCAATGAGGTGAAGAAGAATCCTAGAGTGTCGGCTAAAGACTTACAAAAGTCTCTGGCATATGCTAACATCTCTGTTAGCGAATCTATAATACATAAAACACTAAATAAGAATGGATTTCATGGTAGAATATCACAGAGGAAGCCACTGCTGTCCAAAAAAAACATTGATGTACGTTTACAGTTTGCACAAGAGCACCTGGATGTTCCACAGCAGTACTGGCAAAATATTCTGTGGACAGGTGAAACCAAAGTTGAGTTGTTTGGAAGATACACACAACACTATGTGTGGAGAAAAAGAGGCACAGCACACCAACATCAAAACCCCATCTGTGAAGTATGGTGGTGGGGGCATCATGGTTTGGGGCTGCTTTGAAGCGTCAGGGCCTGGACGGATTGCTATCATTGAAGTAAAAATGAATTTCCAAGTTTATCAAGACATTTGCAGGAGAACTTAAGGCCATCTGTCCACCAGCCGAAGCTCAACAGAAGATGGGTGTTGCAACAGAACAACGACCCAAAGCATAGAAGTAAATCAACAACAAAATGGCTTAAAGGGACACTGACAGGCCCTATAAACATTTTTAGTTATTCCTACGCAGTCATAGATCTATTAACGTGTATTCCAATGATATAAGATTACCCTCTGCCCGCATTGTAAACCATTTAAAAACAACTTTATATTCATCTGTCAATCACATTTCTTTATGCCCAAGGGGCGTTTTTTCACATTTCTTTATACGCAAGGGGCGTTTTTTCTCATACCTTTGTGCCCAGCCACGCCTCAACTGTCGATTCCTAGCGCCGCCCAGCTCATTATTATTCACTGCGCTGGGCGGCTCTTACATTCCCCCATCCTGTCAGTTCCCGCGCATGCCCGATAGATACTTATGGGCATCGGCCTCAATCGGACCATCTGCTCATGCGCCGGCACCCTCCCAAGCCTGTAATTGAATGTGCCTGCATCCAATCTCTCCTTCAAGGCACTAGTATCCAGCGCTTCAGAGCGCTGATGTCATCAGAAATTCAGATGGTTAATGTGTCTGCGCCGGCCAAGAAACTCTTCTCTCGGGTGACAGGATCGGGGAATGTAAGAGCCGCCCAGCGCAGTGAATAATAATGAGCTGGGTGGCGCTAGAAATCGACAGTTGAGGTGCGGCTGGGCATGAAGGTAGGAGAAAAACGCCCCTTGGGCATAAAGAAATGTGAAAAAAACGTCCCTTGGGCATAGAGAAATGTGATTGACAGATGAATATAAAGTTGTTTTTACATGGTTTACAATGCGGACAGGGGGTACTCTTATATCATTGGAATACACGTTAATAGATCTATGACTGCATAGGAATAACTAAATATGTTTATAGGGCCTGTTAGTGTCCCTTTAAGCAGAAAAAAAATATGCCTTCTGGAGTGGGCCAGTCAGAGTCCTGACCTCAACCCGATTGAAATGCTGTGGCATGACCTCAATAAAGCGATTCACACCAGACATCCCAAGAATATTGCTGAACTGAAACAGTTCTGTAAAGAGGAATGGTCAAGAATTACTCCTGACCATTGTGCACGTCTGATCTGCAACTACAGGAAACGTTTGGTTAAAGTTATTGCTGCCAAAGGAGGTTCAACCAGTTATTAAATCCAAGGGTTCACACTTTTTCCACCTGCACTGTGAATGTTTACATGGTGTGTTCAATAAAAACATGTTAACATTTAATTCTTTGTGTGTTATTAGTTTAAGCAGACTGTGATTGTCTATTGTTGTGACTTAGATCAATGTGACTTAGATCAATTTCTGCACAAATTAGACCAATTTGTGCAGAAATCCATATTATTCCAAAGGGTTCACATACTTTTTCTTGCAACTGTGTGTGTATATATATATACATATATATATATATATATATATATATATACACACACATATATATTTCACATATATATATATATATATATATATATATATATATTGTGAGACAGTGACTGGAAAGGTAGTAGAGAATTGTTATATTTTGCCTAGGTTTCTTTCATATACTATGTACTAGGCTATAGGAGGTGGATATCTCAACTAGGATTTGGGTGAGATATCAGAAATCTAGGAAATATTGTCTGCCTTAGTGTCACAACCAGACAGCTGAGAAGCTCTGACAGAGGCCTTTCAGAACCTCCTCCTTGAGTTTTCTTTGTTGTGGTATTCAGTTTCTCATCTCGTTAGCCTCTCTCAGCTGTCATGTAGTTGGACTGATTGCTTCCCTTTAAATTCCTCCCCATAATGCTTTACTGGGCGGCTTATACTTCTTCCTGGGGTATGTGTGCATGTTGATCCCATTTCCCAGTCTGCTACTAAGTTAAGTGCTGTACATTTATCTGTTATTTTCTGTTTGCTGGATCCCAGGTGACCCTGACTCCCTCCGTGTCTGGTGTAGGGAGCCGGTGGTCGTGTCCCCTCACTATTGTAGGGTGTTTAGGTGTTATATAGTCGAGGTACGTGGATATGCAACCATCCACCTTTGGGATTTTTGCATAGGCTGAGCAGCCAGGGAAAGTGCCAGCTCTTGTGCAGGGGTCTCCCTTTTGGTTCCTTAGCTTTGGATCGAGTGAGTCATATACGCATGTTGCATTGTCTTGTTTCCTGTACACCGTCCGTGACACTTAGCAAAAGAGTTTGCTGAGGACTTCGGTAAATGGTGTTATCGGGCCTGGATTTTAATGGAATTAGGATGCAGGTTGGTAGCGGGACTCCTCATTCCCTTCCAGTCCTGAGCAGGTTTTATATAGAGCTCTCAGCCAGGTGATGAAGCTCAGCTCATTTCTGGGCTATAAAGGTTTGCACTATGAGCATGTCTGGGTGGGGGACTGGTTGAACTGACTGCTTTCACCATTGCTGCTGAAGTCTGCTATAGCAAAAGGACACTGAGTTTATTTTGAATTGTGTCGTGTGGCTGGTAGTAAGCCGCCCGTATAGAAAGGGTAATTTTATGTTTAGTAAGTGATCAGCCGAGCAGGAATTTATTTTGTATCTTTGCCTGAATGTAAAGGCCTTAAATATTTTGCTTGTGGATGAGAATAAAGAAAACAGGCAAATCCCTGTTTGAACTGTGCCATTGTGTCACTGTCTCTGACTGCTCCTGAATATATAAAAAAGTTTAGTCTGCACTGGATTCGTGCGGCGAGCCGATGGACATAAGGCGCAAATCACAACCCGAGCTTGGATACAAGGTTTTTTTATTGAAAAGACAACGCGTTTCGGGGTACTCAAGACCCTTTTATCAAGTCTGAAAAAACATAGTTGTTACAGTAGTATGAGCGATGTAAATAATCAAAAATGCATAGTAGTTGGAGGAAAATAGCTAAAACAATGTGTATACACATGTGCGTACATACACATATACACACATACACGCATTTGTACTTGTATATAAAAAAATTAGATTCAAAGATAGATCAATGAATGAATAAAATAAAAATATATAAATATATCCCTAAATAATTAGTTGGTTAAATATTTTGGATTGATTGATTAACAAGTGATTAAATGGAGGATAAAGATAAAAAATAGATGGGGGGCAGAGCTAGCGCCTTAACTGAGCGGTCGCATGCAGCAGTAGCTCCGTTCATTACATCACCGTAAAAGCTTGTTTTCCCAGCCTGTCGGATCCAAGATGGTAAAGATAGGAGGCTGTAAAGCAGCCGATTCCTCCAATCAACACATATCTTCAACAAATGAAGGAGAGATGGACAAGTTTATTAAAAAAGCAGCTTCTGCATATGCTGCCAGAGAAACCAAGATGGCGCCGACCACGCCGCTGCACACAAGTAGTCAGTGGACCTTGGCGCTTCTCATAAAGGTGATCAAGACTCCGATTCTCTACCCATCTCCCACACATACCTCAGAGATGCCCTCACTTCTTCACTGGCAGCGGCGCTGGAGCCCCTGAGCTCTGACCTCCTGGCCATAAAGCAAGACGTCCACTCTCTATATGAGGCTATTGAGGATCAAGAAAACCGTATGAGACGGAACAACCTACGTTTCAGGGGCATACCAGAAACAGTCGTCCCTGGGGACATTCCTAACACTATCGTCCAGATATGCCTTTCTCTCCTGGGCCCTGATTTGGCACATGAGTTGCTTCTAGAGAGAGCCCACAGGGCCCTGAAGCCTAAGCCTGCTCCCACAGCCCCTCCAAGAGATATCATCTGCAAGTTCCTGCATTTCCAAGTTAAGGAGGCAGTTATCACTAAAGCTAGGGAAGCGAGAACAGTCAAATGGGACGATCATGATATCCTCATATTTCAGGATTTAGCCCAATCCACCCTGAAGAAAAGGCGCTCCCTAAAGCCTCTTACAGAATGGCTTAGATCAAGAAATATCCCATATAGGTGGTCCTTTCCCTTTGGTCTCTCTTTTACATATGAAGGGTGAAGGCTTAACATCTTGTCACGGCCACGGTTATGGCCGTGACTCCTTGGGAGCCACATACAGTTGCCCGCGGTTTGGGTTGTTGTTTCAACCGCAGCTTGAGGCTTGATGTAGTTTGCCTCAAGTGCGGTTGCCGCGGACAACAGCTATGTGTGCGGTTCCCTTGGAGTTGTGTGCGTGTGTGTAGGCACTTTTGTATGTCAGGTGTGCACTGTGTTTTATGTTTGGTGCGCACGGACACCTTCCTTTCTCTGTGGCTGCCCGTGGCAATGTTTGGTATGTTGTACATGTGGTGGCAGTGTCCCGGCCTTCGGGCTGTCTCCCAGGACGGCTGCCACCCATATCGTTGCCTGCGGCAACAGCCACAGTGTGATCTTAGTTTGGTCACTTCCCCTTTATGTGTGTTTCCCTTCTGTGGTGCTGGAAGGGTTAACTCCCTTCTCAGTGTGTGTGTGATGTCACTGAGTGTGTCTGACTGTGGGGTGTGGCTTCTTGGCCTATATAGCCTTGGTGTTTGGCATGGCTCAGTAGGTTGCTTCAGTCAAGCTTGGCTGGAGCAGCCTCCTGTGCATATTACCTGCCAGTGAGAGCCACCCCTGTGGTCATAAAGATATTGTCGTTATGTTTATGTCTTGCTGTGTGTGTGATGTTGTATGTTATGTTCTGTTGGGACCTTCCTATGTGATTTGGTACAGCTTACAGTTCTGGATTCCTGTTTACACAGGGATCCAGTCAGCAAGGCTGTGGCAGGTTGGTGGAACTATTAGTTCGCCTGCCATACCCGTAAGGCTGTATGAGTTCCCCTTTTCCCAACAGCTTGGCCATTGAGACTCCTGCTCCTCCGTGCCTAGGAGGAGTTGGTCGTCTTACCCAGCTCCTAGCTCAGGGATCTGCGGAGGGTAAGTCAGGGCTCTGAGGTTCCTGCGCATGGGTCCTCCTACCTTAAAGGTTGGCCCATGCAGGTAGGAGTTAGGGTCAGGTTAGGGATGCTTGAGGAGGTGACCTGCTCCCTATCCTGTTCTCCTGGCCGAGCAGCCACTACATTATCTGGCAGCACACGGCTGAGGGTTTCCCCCATCCTCAGCCGTGACACATCTCCTCATTTGAAGACCTGAACCAAGTCTATGCACATCTGGGGATTAAACCCCTAGACATACAGAACTGGGACCCTGTTCAAAATCTAACAGACTTGCCATCCCTCCCAATTCTGGAACCATGGGAGAAGCAGCAGACCCCTAAGGTACAAAGGGGCAGAAGAGGAATCTCCAAATCAACGCCAAGAAGATTAACATTGGGAGAATGAGATGATTTATTTTGCAAGATCCCATCCATATGGGTCACGTCTCAATTTATCTCATTACTGTCCCTTAAAGGGATTCTGTCACCAGTTTTTGACCCCCACATTAAAAAAATATGGTTATGTGCATGGTGCCCTTGTGATTCCTAATGTGGTCTTATAAGCTAAATCTGTAGGCTCATTTAGTGTAAAAAAAGTTTTATCTAACCTGTCATTCATCAGATTAAGGTGCCCAGGAGGACGCTCATGTCTCCAAGATGCCGCCCGCCGCCGCCGCCATTCGTGCCCAGCTACTCCTTTGCTTTCATCAGCGATGTGCCCAGCTCCTCCTTTGCAGTCCTGCTCCAACGGTCTTCAATCTGCCCAAGGGGCGGCGTTTCACCTCTCTTGCGCCCAGCCAGCCTCCCCAACTGCCGCTTTGAAGCGCCGCCCAGCTCATGAATATTCAGTTTGCTGGGCGGCTTCTGCGGTCCCCGCTCTGAAGCGCTGCGCTGAACAGTGCCCTGCGCATGTGCCGGATCTTGCGAAGTCGGGGACAGTAAGCGCCGCCCAGCGAAGTGAATATTGATGAGCTGGGCAGCGCTTACTGTACCGGACTTCACAAGATCCGGCGCATGCGCCGGGCACTGTTAAGCGCAGCGCTTCAGAGCCGCCCAGCAAACTGAATATTTATGAGCTGGGCGGCGCTTCAAAGCGGCAGTTGGGGGAGGCTGGCTGGGCGCAAGAGAGGTGAAACGCCGCCCCTTGGGCAGATTGAAGACCGTTGGAGCAGGACTGCAAAGGAGGAGCTGGGCACATCGCTGATGAAAGCAAAGGAGGAGCTGGGCACATCGCTGATGAAAGCAAAGGAGGAGCTGGGCACAAACGGCATCTTGGAGACATGAGCGTCCTCCTGGGCACCTTAATCTGATGAATGACAGGTTAGATTAAACAGTTTTTTACACTAAATGAGCCTACAGATTTAGCTTATAAGACCACATTAGGAATCACAAGGGCACCATGCACATAACCATATTTTTGAATGTGGGGGTCAAAAACTGGTGACAGAATCCCTTTAACACCTCTTATTCCGTCTAAACTCCTCTCTTTCCATTTTCCTCAGATCTCTCCTATCTACCCCTGATTTGGATCCCATCCTCTACTAAGGGTGATACCACAGGTTACTGAGTAACACCCCCCCCCCTCCTTTCTTCATCTCCTACTCTTACTTTCTGACTTTTCAGAAATGTCTTGTATATACATTATCCCTCCAAACAAACTCCTCAAGGAGTTATGCTCTATACCACCCCTCTACTTACATAAGTTAACACTATTGCTGTTTTGTTGTTATGTTTCTTCTAACTATGTTCTGGTTTTTAGACATGAATGGCCCGGCAACATCATCACATTCCAGGAAAATTACTGGGTGCTCCTCTATCTCGTGGCGGTGTTCCCCCTCCCCCAATATCAGTGATACTTATCTGTAAGGTGAGAGTTTCCTCTACCCCCCCCCCCCCTCCTCCAATTTTATGACTCACCATGAACAGCCTCAGAATAGTTTCTTACAATGTCAAGGGACTGAGATCCCCTTCCAAAAGGAGCCAAATTGTTTCCCAACTAAATAGAGAGAAATGCTCTATTGCCTTCCTACAGGAAACTCACTTTAAACAGGGCAACTACCCAAACCTTACTTATTCCGAATTCCCTAACTGGTATCACTGTGGAGCTGGGGGCACCGCCTTAAGAGGAGTCAGTATCGGCTTCAACGGGAGCTTAGCCTTCCAGTACAAAGCCCATACTCAGGACCCAGAGGATAGATACCTTATTCTTAAGGGCCTCATAGGACTAACTCTCTTCACTTTTGTGAATTTATAGGCACCAAACACGAACCAGATCTCCTGGCTCTCCTCTCTTTTCAAGCTAATTGAAACGCACAGAGAAGGGATTTTAATATTAGCAGGGGACTTCAACCTAGCTCTTAACCCACTCATTGATAGCTCCAAAAAAATCTGCTATTCCCTCTAAGGCCCTTAAATTTCTTCAGACCAAACTTTTCAACTTAGGGATGTTGGACACTTGGCGCTGTATTAATCCCAACTCAATTGATTTCTCATTTTACTCCACAGCAAATAATTTGTATAGTAGATTAGACTACATCTTCATCTCGAGAGAGAATCTTCAGTTCTGTGCCTTAGCCAAGATTGGAGATATCACTCTCTCAGACCACTCCCCAGTATTTTGTGATTTCCACCCGTCCAGTAGGGGAAACAGGAGTTCTAATTGGAGGTTCAACGAGTCCTTGCTGGGTAACCCTATATATAAATCCCAGATTACTTCATATCTGGATGAGTATTTTACAACCAATATTACCCCAGACATATCTCCCCAAGCCCTGTGGGATGCTCATAAGGCATATATCAGGGGCAGGCTGATTGGACTCTGCTCCTTCCGAAAAAAGGAATCAGAGAAAAAATACATGTCCTTACTATCAAGGATACACATACTTGAAAGAGCCCACAAACAGCCATTGCTTGCTCGACAGCTGGTGGAACTCTCTTCTCTCAGAACAGAACTTAAAAACCTTCTGAATGAGCGTTCAGCCAAATATTTTCTGTCTGCTCAACAGAAGTTTTTTGCGCATGGGAACAAAGCTTCTAAATTTATGATGCAGAGAATTAAACATAGAAGAGATTCCAGACATGTCCAGATCATTAAATCTCCGAGAGTATTCAAAGCAGATTATATTGCTGAGCAATTTAAGCTTTTTTACAAAGCGTTGTACAATCTGCCTGCCTCTGATCTCCCGGATCCCTCACTGGTGAGAGAGGCCAATATTAACTCATTCCTGGAGTCTCTCCATTTACAGAGCTTGACCTTGTCCTTGTCCCAACGTACCTCCCTGACAAAACTATTCACTATTCCAGAGTTGACGAGAGTCATTAACTCCATCCCCAAAGGTAAATGCCCAGGCCCAGATGGCCTCCCCATAACTTTTTACTCAGCCTTTAGAAACGCCCTTCTCCCCTTCCTACTTCCCATATGCAATCTATCAATGCTTAACCATTCCCTCTCAGATGACATGACCAGAGCCACTATTACAGTAATCCCCAAAGAAGGTAAAGACCTTTCAGTATGCTCCAGTTACTGCCCGATTTCTCTACTCAAAGTTGATCTCAAATTAATAGCTAAGATGCTAGCCACCAGACTGCAGGGCTTTCTACCCTATATAGTCAATCCAGACCAAGTGGGATTTGTCAAGGGCCGGGAGGGAAAAGATAATACTAGCAAGGTCTTGGATGCTCTATTTTACACTTCCCATAAACCCACCCCCCCTGGTTCTGATAGGCACGGATGCCAAGAAAGCGTTTGACAGAGTAGATTGGACTTATATCAGGCTGACCATGTCTAAATTTGGAATTCCTGAGCCCTATATTAATGCGGTATTCTCTATGTACTCCTGCTCCTCGGCATCCGTGTCAGTCAATGGAACCTTATCCTCCCCCTTCCCAATTAGGAAAGGTACGAGGCAGGGATGCCCCCTCTACCCCCTCCTTTTTGTAATAGTTATGGAAACTTTACTACAGGCTCTCAGGGAGGAGAGGGGCATCAGAGGCCTCTCTGTGAATGGTATTGAATTTAAAATTGCTGCTTTTGCAGATGGTATTCTAATCCTCACTACCAATCCCTGTAAATCTATAAATATCATTCTCTCGATGCTCAGCCACTTTGGCTCCCTGTCTAATTTTAAGGTTAACCCGTCCAAGTCTCAGGTGCTTCATGTTGACCTCTCTCCCTCAGTCATCTCCTCTCTCCAGAGAGATTCCCCTTTCAACTGGCATGCTCAACAACTGACTTACCTAGGAGTAAAACTTACCCCCTCCCTAACAGAGCTTTTTAATCTAAATTATAAACCACTATTGACTTCAATAACTGCCCAGCTAGACTCGTTGGACCTTCCATGCCTGTCTTGGTTTGGGAGGAAGAACATTCTCATGTCCTTAGTAATCCCAAGATTAACCTATTTGATGCAAGTACTTCCTATTGAGATCCCGAAGTCATACTTTACCTCCCTAAATAAACAAATCCGTAGATTTATATGGCAGGGGAAAAGTTCACACATTTCCTTCAACACGCTCACTAAACCCAGAGCCCAAGGTGGCATTGGGCTACCTGACCCTGACATACAGTACAGACCAAAAGTTTGGACACACCTTCTCATTCAAAGAGTTTTCTTTATTTTCATGACTATGCCAAGAGTGTGCAAAGCAGTAATCAACGCAAAAGGTGGCTACTTTGAAGAACCTAGAATATTACATTTTCAGTTGTTTCACACTTTTTTGTTATGTATTTAATTCCACATGTGTTAATTCATAGTTTTGATGCCTTCAGTGTGAATCTACAATTTTCATAGTCATGAAAATAAAGAAAACTCTTTGAATGAGAAGGTGTGTCCTAACTTTTGGTCTGTACTGTATATATGAAGTCCATCCAGCTCTCCAGAGCGGTCGATTGGATAAGAAACCCTACCCACAAAGCCTGGGTCCCCTTGGAGAACTCTTTCTACCCACCTTGGCTCGGGCCCTTCTGCTAGCCAATAGATCACCTCCGACCCTCGGTTCTATAACCAACCCCATGATCCGTAGCACATTAAAAGTTTGGGGGTGGTTCTTGGCTGTTGGTGGGGCCCTGACACTGCCACCCCCCCCCCCCCCTGTTTGCTTCTAAAATACATTTTAGCCCTGGCTCCTAAAGAACTTAGGGATAGTTGCCCCTCCACCTTGAGAGCCTCTAGGCTCCCCATCTCAGATATCCTGGATTCTGACGGATGTATCCCCCCTGATCCTGAGTTTCTCAAGAATTTGGGATTAACCACTCAAAACTATATACTCCTGCAATTTATTAAGAAGGAAACTCTCACCCTCACAAAAAACACCCCTCTTCTGAAGGAGAGTGTTTGGTTTGAGAGTTTGATATCCAGCTTGCTCACTCCTCCTAAAGTAATATCAACAATTTATAAGTCTCTTAAGAATTCCTTATCCACCACCAAACCTGCTGCGATAGGCCTTTGGGAGAGGGATTTAAAGCGCTCCTTGTCTGAAACTGCAAAGATCTTGATCACTCCACATAAGATCGCCAGGTGTATTCGTATTCAGGAAAACAGAAGAAATAGGAACTTACTTCCACATCTGGTGGTCCTGTGAATTAGTTAGGACCTGGTGGGCGGAGATAGTTAAAGTGAGCAATCAGATATGCAAAACTTTATTCCCATGCTCCCCAGAATTAGTATTGCTCACTTTGGGGTTGGAGGGTATTAGCACACACAAAGACTCCCTTTTCTCCTTGCTCCTGGCAGCAGCCAGAATGCTCCTGCCTTCTCACTGGCTCTCTTCCGAAATCCCAACAGTTGGGCACTGGATCCACAAAGTTGACCAAATATACAGATTTGAAGAAATTTCCCATTGGGAATTAAGATCAAGATCCACTTTCCTCCAAATCTGGTCACCTTGGAAAAGTTATAGGGAATTTTTATGATTTGACTCCCTAATCCACCTAGCCTTGCCTGTATCACAATTAACAGGTTATATATTGTGAACTGTTACACCTTCCTGCGGGGTTATTTTGGGCAGAAACAGGAACAATCGACACCTTTGTAGCTTGTGCGTCACACTGTTGCAATTTATTTTGCAAGTTGCTCAAAACAACAAACAAAAACCAAAGTAACCATAGCCGTCTGGCTCCTGCCTATCTCACTCGGCAGCCCTAGCTAAACTCATAACACAAAACACAAAGAGCATTTTCAAGGGGAAAACAGAGCAACTTACAGTTCAGTAGTTAGGTGGAGAAGCTAACCGTTCTCAGAGCTCCTAGGCTTGCAGCTTCTCAAACAGACTGCCCAGACTCCCAGAGAGAGAGCTCCTGGATCAGGGCTGCTGACTTAATTAGTACACCTGTGTGAGCAGTGTTCCAGGCAGGAAAAACCCGGACTGGCTCCGGGTGATCAGGGAATCCACCCAACTCTTCCCTGGCCGGCTCCAGGACCCTAAACTGGATTTCTTTTTCCCAGGAAGCTTCTGGATACAAAGAAAACCAAACCTTCCTGGAGCCTTTTAACACATGAAGTGCCGGAAACTTGGTGAAATGTACACACCATCCAGCACTTTCTCTGCAAAACATTGTGACACCCTGTCACAATGTCTTGTATCTTATCATTAGTTAGAGCTTGCCAATGTCTATCCATGTCTAACTTTTGTTGTTATTGTTATGTTGTTGACTGTATGAGAAGCAATACCTATACTCTCCGGTTGGAACCGGCATAGGTATATACCCACTCTATACACTTGTATCTGTAATTTGACTGATCAAATTTGAATGTATACCTATCACATGGATACCTGTAATTAACTGATAAAAATAATAAAAATTATTAATTAAAAATAAAAATAAAAAATTGTTAAAAAATGGGTAAAGGATGTAGATAAAATTAAATATAGATCTAAAAAGGTAAAAAAAAAAACCCTGTTGGAGATATATAATCGCATCGAATGGTTTCGTAATTGTGTATAAGTGTAGATGTACGCAAGAACAGATGAGTAAAAGTACATGGTTTAGAGTGCAATACAAGGAGTCCCTTACAAGAAGGAGGACAATACTTCTCCCGATCTATGTACATAATAAGACTAGATGAATCAGAGGATAACGGAACAATTGTATGAAAATTTCAACCTGAAATAGAATGCTATCATCTGGACTGGAGTGCTAAACCTTGCTAGTCTCTTGTTTACAACTGGAAGTGTACCATATATAAGTTTTATGATAAAAGGGTAAACCTGCAGTACCTGTATCCTTGGCACCGTGAGTCCATTTCAGAAGGAATACTAGTCAGCGCTGTTGTGGTAAATTAACGGGGTAGTGGGAATAATAGGAAATGGTGAGGTTTGATTCGTATAAATAACCGTTTTGGTCATGTGTTTTATTCAGTATTGGGTTTTTATTGTTATTTATTGGCTGGTATGTTTAAAGATGTATGCCTCAGGTTGTGAGTAATCAGTAGAAAATATATTGGGATGCAATATTATGAGCATGTTGCAGTGTATGGGCGTTACTGCTGGCTTGTTGCCATGTATTGTGTTTATTAGCTGGTGTGTAGTATGGTCAGCAGAGGTATAGGATTATGGTGTTAGATGATGTTGATATAGTGGTAATGGGACGTGTGGGTAATATTTTTGGCCAGTGACCATGCGTTGTTACGGTTGCTGGGATCGCAAGAGGATAGATGCTTACCTGGGAATTGTGGCTGAAGAGTGTCCTGCTTGTAGTGGCGCTGCTGTGCTCGCTGCACGTGTGGCGTGCAGTGTGAGGGAGCGTATGCTTTCCAAAGATTTAAGGCGGGGCTAGGGGGTGTATGGCAGGGGTGTGTGTGAAGGGGCCGACCGCTGGTGCCGGAGGCTGATTTAAAGCCGGGCTAAGGGGGGCGTGGCAGGGGTGTGTGTGAAGGGGCCCACCGCTGGCGTCAGAGGCTGGGGAGGCCGGCTGATTCAAACAATATGTGTCACTGCTGGTGTGGGTGGTAGGGGAGGGGAGGCAATTGTCGCAGGGACGGCTTTCAGAGATTTCACTTTTCTAAACGTGATTTTCAGTCTTTGCTGTATTTTTGGTTTAAGGTACGAATCATTGGTTAGGATAGGCCAGTGCTTTGACAGAATTCCCTTCAGGGTATCATGGTTGGAGTTGTAGGTAGTGATTAATGATGTTCTATATTGGTTGGGGTTTTCGGTTTCCCTCGGTTTAGCTTTGGTCACTAGCCATTCTTCTTGACTTAGGGCACTCGCCTTGGAGTAGGCGTTCTCTATGATTTTGCTTGGATATCCTTTATTCAGAAATCTGCTGCGTAAGGTTTGACTTTGTGTGGTGAAGTCATCTTTGGTGGAACAGTTTCTCCTTATAAGTTTGAACTGGCTGTATGGTAAATTTTCCATTTTCTATAGTGTGCACTTCCGTAATCAAGGTAATTGTTTCCGTCTACTTTTTATAAAAAGGTTTTTGTTTAGATAGTTTAATTGCGGGAAAAAAGGAGTAGATCTAAATATTCAATTGAAGTGATAGAAATGTTGGCTGTGAAGGTCAGATTTCAGATGTTGGTGTTGAGGTATGAGATAAATGCTTCGGCCTCTTCGTTACTACCTCTCCAGATGATTATGAGGTCGTCAATGAGTTTGTAGAACACGATCATATCGTTCTAATGATGTTCGTTATATATGAAGAGATCCTCGAAATGTCCCAAATTTGTTTATTTTTATTTATTTATTTTTTCTTCTCCTTCTCTCATCAGACATGCTGCTTGGTACTACCTCTAGGAAATGGTACACATCACCACTGCATCTCACCCCATTCCATCTGGACATACAGTACAGACCAAAAGTTTGAACACACCTTCTCATTCAAAGAGTTTTCTTTATTTTCATGACTATGAAAATTGTAGATTCACACTGAAGGCATCAAAACTATGAATTAACACATGTGGAAGTATATACATAACAAAAGAGTGTGAAACAACTGAAAATATGTAATATTCTAGGTTCTTCAAAGTAGCCACCTTTTCCTTTGATTACTGTTTTGCACACTCTTGGCATTCTCTTGGCATGACGGCATGGAATTCCCCCCCCCCCCCAAAAGGGGATAGACATCGGACAGTTATGAATCTACCCGAAATTTTGCTTTATGTAAATTTGCATGAGGAAATATATACATTAAAAAAAGAAAAAAAAGTGTGTATATACCTAGGTGAAGGGTTACTATCGTAATCTGATAAACACCAAAGAGGGTGGGGGGGGGGGGGGCGGGGCAATTTAACCTTTCTCTGTTTTCCTGATTTTTTTGATTTTTCACTTGGCTTATCACCAACATCATTTGTTTGGTTGAAACATACCAAGCTGCGCTATGTTGGTGACTTCTTACTTCTAAAATCTTGTCCAGGGCCTACTTTGTTTCTACTTTCTCACCTCCACTGTCTAAATTCTTTCAAGTCACCCATATCTTTCATTTTTATCCTCCTTGGTCCCAACCAATGGAATAGTAAAATATACAAATGTTTGAACGGCTCTGCAAATATATATAGAGCTTTGGAGAGGGGTATTCAAAATAATGCTAACACCCTTCATACTTGGTGGACCTGTCCCATAGCGAGACTGTTTTGGGTCAACATCAAAAGAGGATTATTTGAAGTGTTTAGGAGAGATCTCTCCTTGTCGGCACCTGTGTACTTGCTGGGGCTCAAGCCACCAACATGTAACAATACTGCTTATTAACGCCTACAATATATCCTGATGTCCACGAGGATTCACATTGCGTCCAGGTGGAGGTCGCTTTCACTTTCAATGTCAGCAGTTATTAGTATGGTTAATCGCATTGTATTATATGAAAAACTTAATGCCACCTTAAATGACACCAGGGAACAATACTTGAAGATATGGGATCCATGGTTAAATTGTGCTAATTCTCCTAGTTTGCAGTATTTCATGTCTCTTTTGACTGCCTACTCTAGCACCTGGAAGATTTGACTGCTCTCTTCCCCAACCCCCCCCCCCCTTCTTTTTTTAATTTTAGACTGGTTGAGTCACAAGAGAACAGTCTTTGTCTGGCACTGCCTTACTTATGTAACTCATACTGTAGTCCTACGTCTGTTATGGTGCCTTTCCTTTGTACCTCTTAAAACTGTATTTCTGTATTTGACATTGTACTGGATCTCCTGGCACCCTGACCGGGTACCTCCGTCGATAGATGATCCTAGTGCTTCCCGAGGGCTCCAAGCACTCAACTATAACCACCACAGGCCCCACGAACCGCCGCAGCTTGGTTGGGGTCTCACCGTCCTCCACCCAAGGCCGGGCTTCAGCTTCCAGTGGGTGAACCTCTCCTAAATCCAGAGGGCAGGAACCATGAACAAGCTCTTACAAGAGCTTATACTCAGGGGAGTATTGTGATATAGCAATCCCCAAAAGTGTAGTTATCCCATTCCCCAAACATGAGCCAAAACTTCATGAAGGGGTAAAGCAGGAACTCTTTAATGGGTTATTTTTCAGCCTTTTATGCAGGTCTCCTAGCAAGGGACACTACCCCTGGGGCCCTTGTAGAAGACTGTGACAGTTTATATTTTAGCCAATCACATGCATTTACGGTATTGAAACCTTCCCAGCAATTGTACACAAAACCCCCTTTTCTCTGTCTGTAACGCAATCAACAAAATACAATGAGCATTGTCTTTGATGCAATTAACTAACACACTGGCATTGTCTGAGACACAATTAACTAACACACTGGCATTGTCTGAGACGCAATCAACAAAATACAATTACTGCAATCAACAAATCACTCACAGACAGAAAACACACATTTTTCCCAACACACAGAAAACACCTCAAAACCCCACACATCCCCATAATGTATGCACCCATGGATAGATCTGATCTGGGTGAACAACATATCCAAAAATCACCCAGATCCGAGCAGGGGTTGCCGAATTCCATGGAAGTCACATTTGGCCGGCCGCAAGCATGTGTCACGGAAGGTGTACAGAAAACTAGAAGACACAAAATGAAGATCCGACTGACTGGATCCAAAACTAAGGAACCAAAGGGAGAGCCCTGCAACAGACCAGGCTCTCTCCCTAACTGCTCAGCCTATGCAAAAATCTCAATGGTAGATGATGGAATATCCTCGTTCCTCGACTGTATAACACCTGAACACCCTATAATAGTGAGGGGACACGACCACCGGCTCCCTACACTTGATATGGAGGGAGTCAGGGTCACATGGGATCCATCAAACAGGAAAACACAAATGAATGAACAAAACTTATCTGTAGAAGACTCAGTAGTAGCATCCAGCATGCATACACTCCAGGAAGTTGTATAAACCGCAAAGTGATGCAGTATGGGAAGGGATTTAAAGGGATGCAATCAGTGCAACTACATGACAGCTGAGAGAGGCTAACGAGATGAGAAAACGAAAGCAAAGCAAAAGGAACCTAAAGGAGGAGGTTCTGAAGAACGTCTATCAGAGCTTCTCAGATGTCTGGTGGTGACAGCATGGCTTTCCTGCCCAAAACAGTTCTACAGATTTAAGCTGTGCTGCTGGTCTGTCTTCTCCTTCAAAGTTAGTATGGGCCATAATCCTGGGGCAAGAGGCTGGCAACCAGGCCCCTCCAAAACCCAGTGGCGAGGTTGGTTTCGCCACAGACTTTATCTAACGTTATTATGGATAGAAGTTTGTTTACTATGTACCTACATAAATGCTGTGTACATGTGTACTATTTCTGGCTATTATACCATAAAATATGCTTTGAAACATAACATATTAGAACCAAAAACTGGAGCTCTTACTAATAGGTAAGAAAAAAAATAAGAAAATCCAGCACAGCTTAATCTTTATTGAAGAAGTTTTAAAACTGCATACTTAAATGAATTTCGAGCTATCAAAAGCACAGTCTTTCCAGACACATGTTTAAAACGGCCAGTAATGAAACTAACCAATCAGGATTCACTAGCAAATGCTGGAAAAACACCTGATTGTTTAACTTTTTATAAACAGAGAAATCATTGGGTCATGAAAAACTGCTATGGAACATTCAAAAGTACTGTACATCTAACAAAATATACAAGATGTAGATAAGTAAATAGAATGTTCCATAATTCAAAAATAAAAGACCACCATACAGATTACCATTAGAAATAATAATAATGACCTGTCTTAAATTAAGACCCTTCAGTTGCCTAGCATCCATAAAAAAATTATAATCCAGTTTTAAGGAAGGTATTTCCTTCTTACGGCCAAGACTCAGAGATCTTGAGGGAGTTCCCTTCCAACCAGTATGATCTATTGCTAACTTTGGAAATGATACATCAGTCTGAGAGTTAAAAGGGCAGTACCAAATGAGATTTGGAGGGAAACCCAGTTTAAATTAATACACAAGGCATAATATGGATTCTATAAATAGCATTTATTGTTAAAAACTGACAGATTAACTAGTTGCCTAAAGTGCCATACGCCAAATACGGATCTTTTGCATGGTATCTGGACATGTCTACAATCTTCCATTTACTGGGGGATAGTACGGAATCATACAAGCAGACTTATGCAGATATACAGTATATCCGTTGTCCCCGGAATTGGTATTATTTCATGGGCACCTGGAAGGAAAGGCACTTTTTCAGATTCTACATGTCGATTTAATGGTAGCTAAACTGTGTCTATTAAACCATTGGCTGAAAGCTTCTTCACCCAAGCCACTGGAAATAGTATAGCAGATTAAATATTGTCTCCAGATGGAATGCTTAGGAGCTGAACATAACAAAAAATCCTCAGTATGGAGGTTTATAGAAAAAAATATGTGCTTCCCTAGCTGATGATAAGCCTTAGGCCTCATGCACACGACCGTTGTGTGCATCCGTGGCCGTTTTGCCGTTTTCCGTTTTTTTTTTCGCGGACCCATTGACTTTCAATGGGTCCGTGGAAAAATCGGAAAATGCACTGTTTTGCAGCCGAGACCGTGATCCGTGTATCCTGTCCGTCAAAAAAATAGGACCTGTCCTATTTTTTGGACGGACAACGGTTCACGGACCCATTCAAGTCAATGGGTCCGTGAAAGAACACGGATGCACACAAGATTGGCATCCGTGTCCGTGATCCGTGGCCGTAGGTTACTTTCATACAGACGGATCTGAAGATCCGTCTGCATAAAAGCTTTTTCAGATCTAAGTTTTCACTTTGTGAAAACTCATATCCGATAGTATATTCTAACACAGAGGCATTCCCATGGTGATGGGGACGCTTCTAGTTAGAATACACTACAAACTGTGTACAAGACTGCCCCTGCTGCCTGGCAGCACCCGATCTTTTACAGGGGGCTGTGATCAGCACAATAAACCCCTTCAGGTGCGGCACCTAAAGGGGTTAATTGTACTATCATATCGCCCTGTAAGAGATCAGGGCTTCCAGGCAGCAGGGGGCAGACCCCCCCTCCCCAGTTTGAATATCATTGGTGGCCAGTGCGACCCCCCCCCTCCCTCCCTCTATTGTAATAATTCGTTGGTGGCACAGTGTGCGCCCCCCCCCGCTCCCCCCTCCCTCCCTCTATTGTAATAATTCGTTGGTGGCACAGTGTGCGCCCCCCCCTCCCCCCCTCCCTCTATTGTAATACTTCGTTGGTGGCAGTGTGCGGCCCCCCCGCCCCCCTTCCTCCCTCTATTGTAATAATTTGTTGGTGGCACAGTGTGCGCCCCCCCGCCCTCCCTCTATTGTAATAATTTGTTGGTGGCACAGTGTGCGCCCCCCCCGCCCCCCCTTCCTCCCTCTATTGTAATAATTTGTTGGTGGAACAGTGTGCGCCCCCCATCGGCCCCCCTCCCTCTATATCATTAACAACATTGGTGGCCAGTGTGCGGCCTCCCATCTCCCCCCTTCCCCATCATTGGTGGCAGCGGAGTTCCGATCGGAGTCCCAGTTTAATCGCTGGGGCTCCGATCGGTAACCATGGCAACCAGGACGCTACTGCAGTCCTGGTTGCTATGGTTACTTAGCAATAGTACAATAGTAGAAGATTCATACTTACCTGTTGGCAGCTACGATGTTCGTGTCCGGCCGGGAGCTCCTCCTACTGGTAAGTGACAGGTCTGTGTGGCGCATTGCTGTCACTTACCAGTAGGTGGAGCTCCCGGCCGGACACAGACATCGCAGCAGCCAGCAGGTAAGTATGAATCTTCTACTATTGTACTATTGCTAAGTAACCAGGGCTGCAGTAGCTTCCTGTTTACCATGGTTACCGATCGGAGCCCCAGCGATTAAACTGGGACTCCGATCGGAACTCCGCTGCCACCAATGATCGGGGGGGGGGGGGTGGGGGTGGGAGGCCGCACACTGGCCACCAATGTTGTTAATGCTATAGAGGGAGGGGGGGCCGATGGGGGGCGCACACTGTGCCACCAACAAATTATTACAATAGAGGGAGGAAGGGGGTCCAGGGGGGCGCACACTGCCACCAACAAATTATTACAATAGCGGGAGGGAGCGCGGGGGGGGCGGGGGGCCGCACACTGCCACCAACTAATAATTTCAATGGAGGGAGGGAGGGGGGGCGGGGAGCTGCACACTGTGCCACCAACCTATTATTACAATAGAGGGAGGGAGGGGGGCCGCCGCACTGGCCACCAATGATATTCAAACTGGGGAGGGGGGGGGTCTGTCCCCTGCTGCCTGGCAGCCCCTGATCTCTTACAGGGGGATATGATAGTACAATTAACCCCTTCAGGTGCGCCACCTGAGGAGTTAATTGTGCTGATCACGGCCCCCTGTAAGAGATCAGGGGCTGCCAGGCAGCAGGGGGCAGTCATGTACACAGTTTGTAGTATATTCTAACTAGAAGCGTTCCCATCACCAAAATGAGTTTTCACGATCTAACTCATATCCGACAGTATATTCTAACATAGAGGCGTTTCCGTCGTGATGGTGACGCTTCAAGTTAAAATATACCATTGGATTGGAGAAAACTCCGATCCGATGGTATAAAAGGGACTCCAGACTTTACATTGAAAGTCAATGGGGACGGATCCGTTTGCAATTGCACCATATTGTGTCAACGTCAAACGGATCCATCCCCATTGACTTGCATTGTAATTCAGGACGGATCCGTTTGGCTCCGCACGGCCAGGCGGACACCAAAACGACTTTTTTTCATGTCCGTGGATCCTCCAAAAATCAAGGAAGACCCACGGATGAAAAAACGGTCACGGATCACGGACCTACGGACCCCGTTTTTGCGGACCGTGAAAAAATACTTTTGTGTGCATGAGGCCTTAGTGAAACCTTTCAGCACAACCACATGGTACTTCCAGCTTCCAGGAGAGTTTGAGAGGCACATTAGGACATCTAGAGTAGGTCGTTAGGTAGGTTAGTAGGTCTACTAGTAGATCTTACTAGAGTGCGGGCAAGTAGGAATTGAGGAAGTTGGGCTCTTTTCAGGGGGGGGGGGGATTAGGTTACTCTACATTAGTTCTTATGTTGTTTATTTAATACTAGACCGTCTGAATGTAATACTTGTATTGACTATGTACTATTATATATATGTAAAATTGAATAAAAATTATGTAAAAAAAAAACAAAACACAGTGCTTCCCAGTTTATTAACTTTCTCCTATGATCACCTCCTCTAACGGGTTTAATAACTTTTTCTATTCCTTGGCAAATTACCCCTAATGTATCACCTTTTTGGACTGTTTAAAAATGATTAGTCACTGCAGAGCCGCCAATTGCTTGTGAATCTGAAATGTATGTGAAAGGAGCCCCTGGTTTGTCTGTGGGTGAATCACCGGCCGGACAACCACTGAAGACCAATACACGTTGATAGGTATAAAATGGTTGCTGCTTTATTTTGACATCGTAGAAAATTTATAGCTTCAAACCACAAAATTAGCATATACCTCCCCTAAGTTTCATCCAGTCAGGTAACGAATTTATCAATTTCATCTTTATACAGCCAAAGTAAAAAAAGTCATGAAAATATGTTTCTGCAGTTATGATGTCATGCATTCAGCAATTCTCTCTCCAGGTACCTTCTTCATAAATGTGGCATTCTTTTGCAAAGCATGCATATCTCTTTCTAGCCATGCGGTTTTGAGCTTCAGACAGCCACTTCCTGCTAGCTTGTGTTACTAGACTTGTTGTTATAAGAATATAAAATATTTCCTTTAAAGAGGAACTCTGTATACATTAATACAAGCATATAAGGCTGAATATATATATATACATGTATGTGTGGATACAGACATAATTTCCTTACAATCCCCTCTTTGATCATATGGAATTCCCATTCCATATGATCACTCCTTATACCACACACCATTTTCATTCTCTGAATCATCTGCTTACTAAACGGTTCAGGAAAGTTTTGATCTTTCAAGTCCTCAGTCTCTAGTTCATTGGTATACTCCCTGAACATAAATTCTTCCTCATACAAGTCCTGCATAGTCTTTGGATCCTCTGGACAAAGTGGTTTAGGATAGCCTCTTAGCCATTGCTCATATCTACTTTGCAGGCTTGGGGGTATGATCAAAGTCATTTCCTTTGAAGGCATCTTGTCCAAAAGACTCATGCTTGTCCGGGGAATTCCTTCAGGACTCCTTCCGGTGTCTTCTTGAGCCGGCTGGCGTGTATCCACTGTGGACTCTGGTCGGTAAGGACAGCCGTTCGAGCAACTCTCAGAACCTCAAATGGACCTTGGTATATTGGACCAGTCTTGTGGCGGACAGCCAGTTGTTTCACCAGAACCTTGTCTCCAGGCAAGAATGGATGAGTTGGGTCTGTGGAAAGAGGAGGAAAGGTGACAGCAACCTTATCATGATTTTCCGAGAGTATACCTACCAAATGTTTCACGTACTGCTCCTGCAAGGCAAAAATGTTACTGTCAATATCTGGTTCCTCACGGGTATTAGGGGGTCTACCGAATAACACTTCATAAGGTGACAACCCTGTCTGTTTATTTGGTGTCGTTCTTATTTGGTAGAGAATGGCGGGTAGAAATTTCAGCCAATCCTTCAATGTTCCCGAAGTAGCCTTTTTTAACCTATCCTTAATGGTTCGGTTCATTCTTTCCACGACTCCTGCACTTTGTGGGTGATAGACTATATTGAGCTTCCACTGGAAACCCAGAATCTTCGTCAGTTCTTGTATTAGTTTGGACTGGAAAGCAGGTCCCTGATCTGAATGAATTACCCGAGGGATTCCATACACTGAAATCCATTGATTTATCAATGCCCTAGCTGTCACACCAGCTGTTTCTCCTGAAGTAGGTACGGCTACACACCATCCGGAGAACCTACAGACTATTACAAGGAGATATCTTATATTCCCGGGTTGCTTTGGCATGTGTGTGTAATCCATCTGCAAATCTTGCAGAGGGCCTGTAGGGGGTGGTAGATTCCCATGTCTTCCGTGTGCTTTTCCTTGAACATTATTCTGTGCACAAGCCATGCATGAGTCGACCAGATCGTCTATCAATCTCTGCAATTGGTGTGTACAGAACAGTGACTTGTAATGTTCTGATATGTATTGTTTTCCCAAATGTCCAGGACCATGAAGATAGGATATTAGGAGCGGTGCTGATGCAGTGGGAACCCCCAATATCCGATCTTTTGTCCATATACCTGTACCTGTCATCTGCAGTCCCTGAGATTTCCAATACTTGATGTCCTCACTGGTAGACTGCTTCTAAAGTTGATATACTACTGACACCCAGTTTTCACTTTCAAAATCTGTCATGAATAATAACTTACTTTCCCTTCTCGTGTCTCTCTTGGCTGCCATTTTCGCTGCTCTGTCTGCTAAGTTGTTTCCCATAGCTTGATAATCTCCTTTTGCAGAGTGTCCTTTCACTTTTATCACACTTATAGCTTCTGGTAGTTGAATTGCACGTAGCAGGTGATCTATATATTTCTGATTCGCTATCTGCTTCCCGTCTGCTGAGATATATCCCCTATTTTTCCATATTAATGCATAATCATGCACTGTTCCAAATGCATAGCTACTGTCAGTATAAATATTCACTTTGTGTCCTGCGAATATTTCACAGGCTCTTGTGAGCGCTACCAGCCCAGCTTGTTGTGCCGTAGTTGTGACAATTGGTTCAGCTTCTATCACTTGATTTGGGAGCATGACCACAGCGTAACCTGTTTGATATGTCCTGTCATCTGGTCTTGTGCATGATCCATCCACAAAAACATCTATACTGTCAGTCTGTGGCGTGTCCTTTAAATCTTTCCTAGGTGTTGTGCATGACAAGATCACTTCATCACATCTGTGTTCAGGTGTTGGGTCTACTTGTTCGTCAGAACCTTCACACTTAAGTCTCAAAAGTGTATGCAAAAATCTTATCACTGGTGAGGTGTCTGGACATGTCTTTATCACCAGGTTTGCCGTACTGAGTAATATGGTCTCATATCCGGACAGTCTCTGAGCTGTCATGTGTTGTGTGGTCATGTTTTGAAGGAGGGACAAAACTGTATGAGTGGTGAAAAGTTCCATTACATTTCCATGGACTATCTTAGTAACATCTTTTACTGACATGGCCGCGGCTGCTAATGCTTGGAGACAGTGAGGCATTCCAAGAACTACAGGAGGTAATTTTCTCGATAGGTATGAAACTGGCCTGTTTCTTCCCCCATGTGTCTGTGTCAAAACCGCTGCATAGGTTTCTCCTGATACCACACAGTATAATTGGAATGGTTTTCCATAATCTGCCAGGGCCAAGGCTGGGGCTTGGGTCAGGGACCGAATCAATCTCTCAAAGGCTTCTACTCTGTCCTCTGTCCACTCCACTACCTTTGGTGCTTCTGTGAGTGTAGTTTTCCTTAGGATTGAATCCCAATGGGAGCAATCAGGGATCCACTGCCTACAATACACTATTGACCCTAGAAAGGACAGCATTGTAGCTTTGTCCCCTGGCCTGCTTAGGGAGGTCACTGCCTTGACTCTAGCGGGTGAGATCTTTCTCTCTCCTGCATCTATTATGCACCCCAGATACTCTACCTGGGTACTTGCATATTGGATTTTATTCTTCGAGGCCAGGTGTCCTTTGCTTGCCAAGTGGTCTAAAAAACTCCGTGAATCTATTTCGCAGGCTTCTAACTCCGAATTGGAGAGTAAAAGGTCATCTGTGTACTGTATTAAGGTGGATCCCCTCTTTGGTTCCCAATCTTCCAATGTAGCCTTTAATACAATAGAAAAGGCTGCTGGACTATCCCCAAAACCTTGTGGGAGACGGGTCCAAGTCACCTGACCATCATCAGCCCACTGAAAAGCAAAAATACTTTGTTCATCCCAAGCCACTGGTATGGAAAAGAACGCATTACTGAGGTCAACTACAGTGTAGTATTTGGATCCCGCAGGAATGGCCCCAAACACAGCTGTAAGGTCTGCCACCAAGGGGGGAAGTGGGATAATTGCCTTGTTTACCTTCCTTAGATCCTGTACCAATCTCCATGTGCCATTATTTTTTTTTACGGGATTTATCGGTGTATTCCAGGGACTGACAATCTTCCTAAGAATTCCCATCTGCAAGTATTTCTCAATTTGCGGCCTTATACCCTTTTAACTTTTCCTCACTCAATGGGTATTGTTTCTGAAAGGTTGGCATAACCCCCTCCTTCAAAAAGGGCCGGTAGGGCTCACAGTTAATCGTTCCTACTGAGTCTTTACATTAAGCCCAGATTGGATGATTTTCCAGGGACATTGGTATGTTTAAAAAGAACCCATTCATGTCACGTCTCTTTGGGTTTGTCAGGTCACATTTCATTGAGGTCGCTGTCAGTCTTCCCTTTTTGTCAAAAACGAATGAAATCTGTAATGCTGCCATTAGATCCCTTCCTAATAGGCAAACGGGGCATTCTAGCAGGACTGCAAAAGACATGTGCATCACTAGTTCCCCCGTAAGAGTACAAACCGGGAGCGGTGCTGTCACCTTATGTATCACTGTCGTCCCATTGATACCCATAGAACTTCCTTCGGTGCATTTGTCGTTAATGAAGTCTATTTTGTTTACGCTTGAAGTCGTTGCTCCGGTGTCAAGCAATAAATTAACTGTAATACCATCAATTTGCAGTATTACTTGTGGTAAAACTTGCCAATCAGTTGGAACAAAATGCATAATGAAGGACGGGACTCGTTCTGGGCACCCCTAATAGTGATTGTTCCCCCGTGGGGACGGGTGTTCATGCTCAGACCACCTCCATAAATCTGATTGCAGACTAGGTTGTCTACTCCCCCCATCCTGTGCTGGCCAGTGTATGTTAATAAGATCTCCCTGTCTTCTTGTAATATCTTGCTGTCTTTCCTGTTGTCTGGGTCCCCATTATTCATACATGTAGTCTTGAACAACTCAGGTGCATTCATCCCTGTACTACTGTAGAGATCCAACAGTCTCTTACAGAAACTATAAAAATCCTCTTTCGGCTCTTGTTTTGTATTTAGCATTGTGTGTAAGCCTGAATCTCCTTTGTATCTTTTCATCCATTCTACTCCTATCTTATCCCAAAACTTTTTCCAAACATTGGGGCCAACTTCCTGTCCTGCATCCTTAACTTCTTTTTCTGATGCCTTCTTTATCTCGTCTGTATTGATTTGGGAGCCAGTGTCTGGGTCTATGGCTGAGAGTATTATCTGAATATCCTCCATTGTTAATTGGCTCCCTGCAGTATACTTCTGCAGAAACATAGCTGCTGCTCTAGGGTCCTTTTTTGGATTGGGACACTTATCCTTCAGTTCTTTCATTAATCCTAAAGGAAGAGGGATATGGACTTCAGTGTCACCTACAGTGATCATGGGGAGCTGTAGTTGTGTGCCTCTATTATCCCCTTCCTCAGGTGTTAGAGCGAGTTTGGAAAATATGTCTGTCAGGGGTTGCATTATTCCAGGTACTCTAGGGGTGGAGGTTGCCAGGGGCCTACCATGTTCTAAACTGTCTGCCCCTATCTGTGTTTCAGTTCTCCTACTGTATTCTTCCTGAGCTCTGGTTTCCCAGTCCTTCTTCACCCTCCAGTACTCCTGTCTTAGTTTTTCTATCTCGGTCAGCAGCTGGTCCTTTTTGTTAGTTACAGCTCTGGTTTTCCCACATTCTCCTCCCAGAATGCCCTTCAATTCATCCATCTGTTCCTCACTAGGAAGGTCAGTATTATCGGGGTTCTCGTGATCATATATAACGGGAAAGACATTCTGAAGGGGAAGTTGTTTAATGTAGGCTATGTCTGTCCTTAGTTTATCCCTCAGTTGGGTCAGCTCCTGTACATAAATGTTCATACTTTTTCTATATTCCTTTCTCCTTTCCTGAGCCTCTTTGACTTGTGGAGCCACATCTTTTTGTTCCCTAAGTGCTGCTGCCACTATAACTGCAGTACTCAAAAGGGAATCTCTATCCCCCAAATCCGGGTACAGTCCGGTTCTCTTTTGGTTCTCACCAGAAAATAATAATAATTCTGGTGCGGTTGCTTGTTTTGGACAGGGGACCTTATCATAAGGGTCTTGTAGCATGTCCTCCGTAGAGACAGCTGGGAGTATTGCCTTTTCTGGTTCTAATACCGTCACATCATATGCCGGTGGTTTATCTGGTAAGGAGGGCAGAATTTCTGACCATGGAACTTCTTCCTCTTTACTCACTGTCCCCCTATCCTGTTTTAAGTATATGTGATGGGTTGGTGGAAATCTCTTTCTATATTCTTTTAATGCTTTCTCCCATTTCTTAAAACATGTTTTCATATAATTTTCATCCCAGGCACCGGCTGGATAGTTATATTTCGGGTGAAGCCCCACCATTTTTTTAACCTCCTCCCAGTCCCCTTCATTGCGAGGACCTACATCGCTGATCTGCGTAATACACAGTTGCTGACTGCGGTCACAGATATTTACCCAAAATGGATCAGTTGCACTAATCCCACAGGTGCCTGATACAAAATGTAACGGTGTGGGTCTGGTCTCTGGCTCACCATCCAGATCCTTTCCCACGCTGTTACCCATAATGTTTAATGCAATTGACAATGAACTCTATACATATATATTCGAGCAGCAAACAGTGAGGTGGAAATAGCAGCGTAGAAATAGCAGCAAGTAATTATGTTAGTACTGTTATGTTGAGGATCAATTAAGCCAGCACAATCAGATTTTCCACCAGTACAATATTCTTATAACACGTGTAAAATATCTAATATGGGCAACACCATTTATTGACTTAATAGACTGCAGTAATCAATGTCACCTTCCAAGTTATAACAGTACAGTTATGTTCTTTAAACAATTCACTCCACAGACAATCCTAGTGAGTTAGAAACCAACATCTGCATTGAGATGTATGCGTTTCCCTCACTGTTTCCTTTTTATCATATGTATTCCTTTACATATATTCCTGGTACCTTGTTTCCTTGTTTCACATAAATCCAGAGTTATCCTTTAACTCATTCACATATATCCGGAGTTATCCTGTAACTCAATAAACCGTCAAGTGAGACTAATTCCCACTTGTAAAATCCCTGCCAACGTCCGAAGAGACTAGTTCTACATTCGGAAAATTCCCTGCCATCAATATGATGTATGTTCCTGGAACAACATCCCCTGCCAACCACTGTGCCTATAGGAGACGCCGCTCCTATCAGGATACGCAGAACACTGAGTGCTGCCTCGTGTCTGTCCCACAGTCATATGAACACTAAACTAACCTATCAACTAACCTGCCATCCAGTATACATCAGATATTCACCGTATCCAGGAGAGAAACATTCCAACCAACACAAATAGTGGCAGAAATTATTACTCACCTGGATAGTCAGTGAACCATCCTCTGCTACCAATTGAAAGGAGCCCCTGGTTTGTCTGTGGGTGAATCACCGGCCGGACAACCACTGAAGACCAATACACGTTGATAGGTATAAAATGGTTGCTGCTTTATTTTGACATCGTAGAAAATTTATAGCTTCAAACCACAAAATTAGCATATACCTCCCCTAAGTTTCATCCAGTCAGGTAACGAATTTATCAATTTCATCTTTATACAGCCAAAGTAAAAAAAGTCATGAAAATATGTTTCTGCAGTTATGATGTCATGCATTCAGCAATTCTCTCTCCAGGTACCTTCTTCATAAATGTGGCATTCTTTTGCAAAGCATGCATATCTCTTTCTAGCCATGCGGTTTTGAGCTTCAGACAGCCACTTCCTGCTAGCTTGTGTTACTAGACTTGTTGTTATAAGAATATAAAATATTTCCTTTAAAGAGGAACTCTGTATACATTAATACAAGCATATAAGGCTGAATATATATATACATGTATGTGTGGATACAGCAGTGGTGTATCTTGGTTTTGTGCTGCCCTAGGCGAGGCTAAACTCTGGCACCCCCTTAATATAAATTTGACCCACTCCTTCCTGTCAAGGCCAAACCCCTTGCTCTCTAAACCCCACCCATTTCTATGTGCCAACCACAGATCCCCCCTAAACAGTGCCATCCACAGATCCCCCTAAACAGTGCCATCCACAGATCCCCCTAAACAGTGCCATCCACAGATCCCCCTAAACAGTGCCATCCACAGATCCCTCTAAACAGTGCCATCCACAGATCCCCCTAAACAGTGCCATCCACAGATCCCCCTCCCCTAAACAGTGCCATCCACAGATCCCCCTCCCCTAAACAGTGCCATCCACAGATCCCCCTCCCCTAAACAGTGCCATCCACAGATGATCCCCCCCCCTAAACAGTGCCATCCACAGATCCCCCTCCCCGACGCTCACAGGAGTACATTTATAAACTGTAATCAGTAACTTTAACTATCGCTGATCTCTTTGGATACCTTACTCTTAGCTCCGGTAACAGCAGGCAGTGCGGGCGGCGCTCACTCACTGATGTCACGTGCCTGCACCGCCTAGTGGGAGGAGCAGGCACGGGACGTCAGTGAGTGAGCGTCACCCACACTGCCTGCTGTTACCGGAGCTAAGAGTAAGGTATCCAAGTAAAGAGATCAGAGATGATTAAAGTTAAAGTTACTGATTACAGTTTATAAATGTACTCCTGTGAGCTGCGTGGCTCTGTGTATTCTATCCCCCAGGCAAGCGTCCCTGTCACCATGGGAACGGCGTGAGGTTAGAATATACCATCGGATTTGAGTATACCGGCGTATAAGACGGATGGGACAAGGGGCAAACAAGGCATTTTGCCGCCCCATTGGCAAGTGCCGCCCTAGGCAAATGCCTTGTTTGCCTTGTGATAGATACACCCCTGGGATACAGACATAATTTCCTTACAGTATGAAGATCCTAGTCTTCAAAAACCCACCATACATCTTACATATTGTATCTTACATATCTTACAAGTACTATTATAAGAGGACATTCACGTATGTAACATAGTAACATAGTTTTAAGGCTGAAAAAATACTTACGTCCATCTAATTCAGCCTGTTGTCCTGCAAGTTGATCCATATGAAGGCAAAAAAAAAAGAAAGTGAGGTAGAAGCCAATTTTCCTCACTTTAGGGGAAAAAAATTCCTAACTTCCCTACTCCAATTAGGCAATCAGAATAACTCCCTGGATCAAAAACCAATCTCTAGTAACTATACCATGTACATGTAATATTATTACCCTCCAGAAATACCTCCAGGCCCCTCTTGAACTCTTTTAGTGAATTCACCATCACCACCTCCTCAGGCAGAGAGTTCCATAGTCTCACTGCTCTTGCCATAAAGAATCGTCTTCTATGTTTGTGTACAAACCTTCTTTGCTCCAGACACAGAGGGTGTGCCCTCGTCACGGTCACAGTCCTGGCGACAAGTAGATAATGAGAGAGATCTCTGTAGTGACCCCAGATATATTTATACATAGTTATTAGATCTCCCCTCAGTTGTCTTTTTTCTAAAGTGAATAGCCCTAATTTTGATAATCTTTCTGGGTACTGTAGTCCACCCATTTCAGTTATCAATTTAGTTGCCCTTCACTGAACCCTCTCCAGCTATTCTATATAAGCCTTGTTTACAGGAGCCCAGAACTGTACACAGTACTCAATTTGTGTATTTTGAATTCCAAGTGACGTCTGTATTGCATCTGTTTTTTGCAGGGTCATTGACTTCAATGGGTCCATGAACTGCATTTTGAGGCCAAAAATAGGACATGGTCTATCCTTTGCTGAACAGACATACAGATGCAACATAACCATGTTTTGTGGACTGCAAAATGCATATATTATGTTTAAACAAACCAAATCTTGCCAGGTTTGCTCATCTCTAAATTAAAGGTTAGCTTTTAGTGGACACTGTAAAATATTTGCTCAGTGATAATACTATAAAGAACAAGCTTTGGATTTTAAAAGCTAATACATGCATTGTTTCATGTAGATTTTTTTCCAGAGCATGTGAGGTAAGGTGTGGTGTGAGATAATGTGAAATACATAAGCATAGTTAAAAGCTCATGGGGCACATTTCTTAAGACTGACGTTTTGGACACTGGTCTTAATAAACCACTATTCTCACGATGGTTCCTCCGAGGTTATGGAGTGGCCGGCCTCTTCATAACTTCGGCAGATTCTCTGCCAAATCTAAATGTAAGACAGCTTCCGACCTGTCTTACATTTAGACCTTTTTTTGCACCTGAAACAGATTTAGAAAATTGTAAATGCTACCGGCCCATCCCCTTCCCCGCCACAGCCGCTTTTTTAGTCCTAATATGAGTGGAGAAAAGTTGCAGATTGCGGTGCAACTAGCCATGGCGCCACAATCTGTACCTGAAAAATACTGTATTTCTGCTTAATAAATGACCCCCATAGTGAATAATATTACACGGATAGATCTACCTACAAAAATACAATAAACAGAACCTCAGAAATATAAAATCATCTTTACATGAATTATAGATTTATAGTCAGGAGATAAAGATTGAAAAAAAAACATAATTTACATTCATTGTCGCCTTTTCAATTTTGAGAGAAAATGGGATTACTTTTTTAAAGTAATTCTGTTCATGTTTAAAATTACAAAAAATAGTGTAATATGCTTGGCCAAATAACTTTTGGTGAACAGTTCCACAATAACAGTGTCTTGGAATTTTTGAATAGATATAAAAAATGTTTTTCTTCTTTCCAGGGAGAGCCTTGCCTTTCAAGGCAACTGAAGGCTATTTCGGCAGAGTCCTTAAGTCCATTGCTGGAAGCCTCTTCTAAAAACTTTACCAAGTCTTTGGCATCATTGACTGATATCCTGGAGGACAGTGGAGGATTCTCTGCTACTTCGCCATGGGGTAGAGGTTCACACAGTTTTACACTCCCGGCACATGGAAATACCTTGTAAGTGTTATTTATAGATGACGTGTGTAAATTATGAATTAGAGGAACACTATGGAGTCATTTATCAAACTGTTGCAAATTAGAACCGGCTTAGTTGCCCGAAGCAACTAATCAGATACCTTGTTTCATTTTCCAAAGGAGCTGTCCAAAATGAAAGGTGGAAACTGATTGGTTGCTATGGGCAACTAAGACAGTTCTACTTTACACCAGTTTGATAAAAGACCCCTTGTGATCAAAAATAAAACATCAACCAACCCACCAAATGGTATTTAAATGCGTTCCTTACCTACACATTAAGAAGGCTTTGTGATTCCTTTTTTTGCATGACATCAATTGTTTGCTGTTTCCATGACACCATTTTTCCAGTTCAGTATTTGAGTCAGTTTTATGTTAATTTCACCTGTCTACAGAGTTTGTCAGATACATACAACTATTCTCCTGTATGCTGGAGAAAATGAAAAAATAGTAGCTACAAATATTTCATCATGGATCCTAAATTAGTAATTTATACATAGTACCATCTTCCAAGCCCAGTACCTTTTATGAATTTGTTTGCATACACTCAGTGGTCACTTTATTAGAGACACCAATCTAGAAGCTTGTTTGGACCCCTTTGGCCTTCGAAACCACAGCAATTTGTCATTGTGTAGATCCCACTAGGAGTTGAAATTGTTTTGCAGGCATATTGGTCTATGCTTTTTGCAGTTGCCTCAAATTAGTAACATGCTCAGAGCAACACATTCTACCTTTTCCCAGATATGATTCATAGGATTAAGTTATGAGGACTGTGAAGGCCAGGAAAGCAAGAAAAACTATCACATGGGAAAGAACATGGCTGCCTTTGGGAATTTTTGTTGTGCAGCAAGGTGCACTGCACCATTGGCACATGGAGCAGCAATTATGGTCAGGGTCAGTATATGTTTTTCATGGCTTACTTGGTCAAAGGATTACATGACAGCGACGACTATGTACTGCTGCAATGAGGCCAGGTGCTTGAATGTAACTTAAGTCTCCTTAAGGAGAGCCAGTATCCCTTCCCCAAGGGATCTCTCTCAGGCAGCCAGAATCCTAGTCCATACTGATGAACGTTAACCACCCCAAAACTTGACTGTGGTTGGATATTTGGTTTAGATATTCTTGTCATGTCCAAAAGTTAAAAAGTCAGGCTTTGACCAATAGGAAGTCCCTTCCAAACAGTAGTTCTATTGAGATGGTTCTCCTTTCCTAGGAGATACCTCTTTGTTCATGTTATTTTCCCATGGAGTATTACATTAAGTCTCCATACACAGCTAGTCAGATGAAGGAGAGTCGGTATCCCTCCTAAGTTAACCATAGTAACATAGTTTATAAGACTGAAAAAAGACATCTGTCCATCTAGTTCAGCCTGTTATTCTGCAAGTTGAGCCAGAGGAAGGCAAAAAAAATAAAAAATAACACAAAAATCTGTGAGGTAGAAGCCAATTTTCCTCACTTTAGGGGGGAGGGGGGAATCCTTCCTGACTCCAATCAGGCAATCAGAATAACTCCATGGATCAGCAACCCATCTCTAGTAACTATAACATGTAATATTATTACACTCCAGAAATACATGCAGGCTCCTCCTCAGGCAGAGAGTTCCATAGTCTTACTGCTCTTACCATAAATAATTATTTTCCTCCAGACGCAAAGGATGTCCCCTTGTCACAGTCACAGTCGCGGGGATTAATAGATGATGGGACAGATATCGCTGCTGACCCCTGATGTATTTATACATAGTTATTAGATCTGCCCTTAGTCTTTTTTTTTCCCCCTACAGTTTATAACCCTAATATGGATAATCTTTCTGGGTACTGTAGTCCACCCAGTCCAGTTATTACTCTAGTTGCACTCCTCTGATCCCTCTCCAGCTCTGCTATGTCTTTCTTGTTTACAGGAGCCCAGAACTGTACACAGTACTCCATGTGTGGTCTGACTAGTGATTTGTAAAGTGGCAGAACTATATTCTCATCACTGGCATCTACGCCCTTTTTAATGAAACCCATAATCTTATTGGCCTTGGTGTCAGCTGCTTGAGACTGTTTTCTACAGCTTAGTTTGCTGTTCAATAAAATCCTTAAGTTCTTTTCCATGTCAGTGTTAAATACACAGCAGCCTTTTTGCGGTGAAAAAGTAATAAATGTCTTTTATTAATGGCACACAACAAGTCAACAGGCGGCAGTGATCGCCTTACTCCAGCCGACACTTAAAGAAAAACAATTCAGTCCCGTATCTGGTAACATCACACAGGTATGATTCAGGGACAGTACCGTAATCCCCACGGAGTGGAGGGGGATCTCGCTTTGTCCTCAGTCTCTAGGCAGAGACTCTCCATCTTTCACTCATATCAAAAACACACATCTACCCAGAGCTCCACTGTCAGCTAGATAATCACACACCACCTGACCCTGCTGGCTTACTTTTGTAAGCCAGTCAAAACCCGGCCTGGACCGTGGTGAGTAGTCACCCACCCAGCACTATGACTAATCCCAGTAAGAGCCATCCCAGATTAGCTTTTTAAAGCTATAATAACTACCAGAGTGTCCGTCAGCAACTGCTGCTGACACATGCACTACTAGCTCCTACTTCACGGAGGCCACCAAACTCGGTGACACATATTTCCCATCTATGATGGTCCCTTGTGCCTTCCTACATACCTCCCCCCCTCCCAAAGCTGGGGTCTGAGCAACTCCAGCAAACATGCAGTGTACTCTTGACAAGGCATCTGCATTCCCTTGTAGTCTGCCTGGCCTATGCTCTGCCAAAAACCTGAAGTCCTGTAGGGCTAGAAACCAGCGGGTGATACAGGCATTCTTACCCTTCTTCTCTCTTAACCATTTCAGAGGGGCATGATCCGAGACCAGTTTAAAACTCCGTCCCAGGACGTAGTATCAGAGATAATCAAGGGCCCCTTAATTAAAAGCATTCCCTTTTCATTATCGAATAATTCTGTTCTGCTGGGGACAGTTTTCTGCTGAGGTAACACATGGGATGTTCCTCCTCATTTATGACTTGAGACATTACTGCCCCTAGGCCTACCTCTGATGCATCTGCCTAAATAATAAATTCCTGGGAGAAGTCAGGGGCTATCAAGATGGGCTGTCTGCAGAGAGCGGACTTAAAGAGGACCATTTATCTGACAAAACATTGTGAACTAAGTGTCATGATATGTACAGCGGCACCCAGGGATCTCACTGCACTTACTATTATCCCTGGGCACCTCTCTGTTCTCCTACTATGCCCTCCGGTATGTTCGGTCACTTGGTTATAATAGGTGGAGACTTAGGGGACTTGGTTATAGTAGGAGGAGACTGCCCTTGTTCTCCTGGGTGTCTCCTTCTCCCAGGCTGTAGCGCTGGCCAATAGCAGCGCAGAGCTCACAGCCTCCTACTATAATCAAGTCCCCTAAGTCTCCACCTACTATAACCAAGTCACCGAACATACCGGAGGGCATAACAGGAGAACGGAGCTGCGCCCAGAGATAATAGTAAGTGCAGTAAGATCCCTGGGTGCCGCTGTACAGATCATGACACTTAGTTCACATTGTTTTGTCAGATGAAAGATCCTCTTTAAGCATTTGAAAGGCTTCTTCAGCCTCTGGGGACGACTTGATCATAGCAGATTTCCCCCTTTTGTAAGGTCAGTCATGTGTACTGCTATCTCTGCAAACTTAGGGACAAATCTCCCGTAGGATCCCACAATACTGGGGGGCCATTCTTGGATAGCTTCCACTTTAGATATCTGGGGTTTTATTATTCCTCTTCCTACGATGAATCCCAAGTATATAGCCTCTTCCAACCCCATGGCACACTTACTTGGATTTATAGTGTATCCGGCCTTTTGTATCGCATCTAGGACAGTTTGAACTCTATTGAAGTGACTCTCCCAATCTTGACTGAAGATCACTGTATCATCCAAGTAAGTGGCTGTATATTCCCCGTGTGGGCGTAAGATCTGATCCATAGCTCTCTGAAAGGTGGCGGAGGCCCCTTGTAACCCAAACAACATTCTAATGTACTGTAAGAACCTTTCTGGTGTAGAGAATACCGTTTTTTTTCTTAACCTCTCTTGACAATGGAATTTGCCAATATCCCTTTTTAATATCTAGGGTCGTTATGTAGTGAACTGGCCATAGTCTCTCAACGAGCTCTTCCACCCTGGGCATGGGATAAGCATCTGCTTTGGACAACTCGTTTAATTTGCGGTAGTCATTACAAAACTGCCATTCTTCATTGGGCTTTGGGACTAGCACTATGGGACTAGACCACCCACTTTTCGATTTCTCACTTAGCCCCAGTTTTAACATTCTCTGGACCTCTTTGGAAACTATCTCCCTTTGGGCCTCGAGTATCCTGTACAGTTTTAAATTTACTCGCACCTGAGGCTTCGTTAGAATCTCATGTTCCACGAAGTTGGTTAACCCTGGGGTTTATGTAAACAAGTCCCTATTCTGCTGTAACAGGAGCTGGCATTGGTATTTTTGGGACGGGGACAGGGTTTCGGCAATTTTTTCATTGTTGATGGTGGCGTCTGGTTGGGTCAACAGACATGGGCTCTCAGGGGGGTCCCTATCCTTCCTTGGTTTGGTTGATGTGGTAGATTTGATAGGGCTTTCTCCTACCCAGCTGATGTACCCGGTAGTTCACTTCACCTACCCTCTCAGTTATCTCATAGGGCCCTTGCCACTTGGCCAGGAACTTGCTCTCTACTGTGGGGACTAGAACTAGAACCCAGTCCCCTGGACTGAACTGTCTAAGACGGGCTGTCCTGTTGTATATGTTTGCTTGCGCCTCCTGTGCCTGGAGTATATGCTCTTTCACAATAGGTGATACCTGAGCTATTCACTCCTGCAATGTAGTGACATGTTTAATGACACTTTTGTAAGGCGTGACCTCACTCTCCCAGGACTCCTTAGCAATATCTAACAGGCCTTCCATACAACGATTCAAAAGTCGAGAAACCTGTTCACACTTGTGGTAACTCTGTCTAAGACAGGCCGTCCTGTTGTATATGTTTGCTCCTGTGCCTGGAGCATATGCTCTTTCACAATAGGTGATACCTGTTGACTCTTGCGATAACTCTCTGATAGAGAACAGTAGATACGGCAACAGGTAATCCCAATCCCGGCCATCTTTATCGACCACTTTTTTCAACATGGCCTTCAGAGTTTTATTAAAGCATTCCACCAGGCCATCTGTCTGTGGGTGGTTGTCACGAGGGTGTCAAGAACCACGCCTGACTCCGTTATACCCGGGGTCAGGAAGTCGCAGCGGTTGGCTGCGCGCTCTATGTAGAAAGATAGGGCTGTTTCTTTATGGTAGCTTTCTGGGTTTGCTTTGCAAACCTTTTTGGCTCACTCAGGTATTCGTAGCTCCTTCTCCTCAGCTGTTCCTTGTCCAGCACTCCCAACCTCCTTATATTCCCCTCTCCCACTTCTCTGGTTGCCAGACATAGAGCTTCCTGCCTGGACTTCTATACTGACCCACTGGAGCTGTGTTGCTGCGTTCTCTGGTTGTTGTTCCAGAACGTTACCCTCCGGATCCCTGTTGGGCCTTTGTGGTCTGCTGTTATTGCCCACACTATGGGTTTGTCTCTCTGTATGCTACAGAGACCTATTCCCATTTTCGCTATTGATTCTGCTCCTCTGTCTCAGAGAAACCTCACCCACATTGTCCATAATTTACACCTTCGGGTAGGGGACTACCATAACGAGATGCTTTCATGTTATGTTCTGGAGGGGCTTCCCTCTCCGGTGGTGCTGGGCCTTCCCTGGTTGGTAGCGCACAATCCAGTGGTGGATTGGCAGGCCAGGGAGATATCGGAGAGGAGTGAGCATTGCCGAGAAAATTGCTTAAATAGCAATTGCTTAGTCGCCTCCATAGCTACCCTACCTACATTTATTTCGGCTTTTGAGGAAGGGTTTTCTGAAAAGGAAGTTACCACCTCACCGTCCTTATGATTGCCCGGTTAACCTTATTCCCAACGCAAAATTACCCAAGACCAGGTTATATAATCTTTCGGGTCTGGAGAGACAAGCCATGAAAGATTATATCTCCGAGAGCTTGGCTAAAGGACACATCAGACCCTCTTCTTCACCCGTGGCTGCAGGGTTTTTCTTCGTTAAAAAAGAAAGATGGGGGCCTGCGTCCTTGCCTAGATTTTTGCGGATTAAATCGGATAACCATCCGAGACCCATACCCTCTTCCTCTCTTTCCGGACCTGTTTAATCAGATTGCGGGTGCTAGGTGGTTCTCCAAACTTGATCTTAGGGGGGCCTACAATCTGATTCATATCAAGGAGGGGGATGAGTGGAGGACAGCTTTTAGCACCCCTGAGGAGCATTATGAAAATCTAGTTATGCCTTTCGGTCTGACCAATGCTCCTGCCGTCTTTCAGCATTTCGTTAATTACATTTTTAGTCATCTAATCGGCAGGTTTGTGGTAATATACCTAGATGATATTTTAATTTGTTCGTCTGATCTGAAAACACATGAGGTGCATGTCAGACAAGTTCTGCAGGTCCTACGGACGAATAAATTATATGCTAAAATTGAAAAGTGTGTCTTCGCCGTTCAGGAGATACAATTCCTAGATTATTTTTTATCTGCTTCTGGTTTCCGTATGGATCCTAGGAAGGTCCAGTCAATTTTAGATTGGGATCTTCCTGAGAACCTCAAAGCACTGCAACGGTTCTTGGGCTTTGCAAATTTCTATAGGAAATTCATAAAAAATTATTCAGTTATTGTAAAACCCCTTACTGACATGACTAGGAAGGGGACTGATTTTTCTAAATGGTCTGACGCCGTTAAAAAAGCTTTTTCCTCTCTAAAAGAGAGGTTTACCTCAGCACCTGTACTAGTCCAACCTGATGTCTCTCATCCTTTTATTGTTGAAGTCGATGCGTCAGAGGTGGGAGTGGGGGCGGTGCTGTCTCAGGGTCCGTCTCCTGGCAAATGGCGTCCTTGTGCTTTCTTTTCTAAAAAATTATCTGCAGCAGAAAAGAACTATGATATTGGCAATAGGGAACTATTAGCTATTAAACTAGCGTTTGAAGAATGACGTCACTTTTTAGAGGGGGCAATCCACCCCGTCACTGTGATTACGGACCACAAAAACCTTCTGTACCTCGAATCAGCTAAGCATCTCACTCCTAGACAAGCTAGGTGGTTGCTATTTTTTACCAGGTTTAACTTTGTTATTACCTATTGTCCTGGGGCAAAAAATACCAAGGCTGATGCACTATCTCGTTGTTTCCCTGGAGGGGGTAATGTGAGTGATCCGGTACCCATTCTACAAAGAGGAGTGGTTGTTTCTGTGGTACACTCTGCTCTGGAGGGGAAGGTGTTAGAGGCCCAGGGGGACGCCCCGGTCTCTTGCCCTTCAGAGAAATTGTTTGTACCATTGAACCTGCGTTTCGAATTATTAAAGGAACATCATAATTCGGCACTTGCTGGGCACCCGGGTAGTAAAGCAACCTTGGAGCTATTGTCTCGTCGTTTTTGGTGGCCAAGGTTGCGTCAGGATGTAATGGATTTTGTGTCTTCTTGTTCTACCTGTGCGCGCGCAAAAGTCTCTCATACAGTACACGTCCTGCAGGGTCTCTATTGCCACTTTTCATTCCCAATAGGCCATGGACACATCTGTCAATGGATTTTATCACTGACTTACCTTTGTCTGCGGGTAAAACAGTTATTTTGGTAGTAGTGGACAGGTTTAGCAAAATGGTACACTTCATTGCGTTACCCGCACTACCTAATGCTAAGACTCTTGCTCAGGTATTCGTCAGTGAAATCGTGAAGCTTCACGGGGTCCCTTCCGATGTTGTTTCGGATCGGGGTACCCAGTTTATTTCTAAATTTTGGAAAGCTTTTTGTTCCCGTCTGGGGGTACACTTGTCATTTTACTCAGCTTTCCATCCTCAGTCGAATGGACTGACTGAGCGTACCAACCAAAACCTTGAGACATATCTAAGATGTTTTGTGTCTGAAAACCAAGAGTTATGGTCATCATATTTACCGTTAGCTGAGTTTGCCATAAATAATTGTCGTCAGGAATCCACTGGCAAGTCACCATTTCTTGGTGCGTATGGTTTTCATCCCCAATTCTGTACTTTCAAAGAGGGGGGGGGGTCTTCTGGGGTTCGCAAAGAGGAACGATTTTCATAATCTCTTTCATCGGTATGGCAGAAGGTGCAAATTAACTTGAAAAATATGGGAGGTAAATACAAATGCATGGCTGATAAGAGACGGTCGCCAGGTCTGGACCTAGGAGTGAATGACTATGTGTGGTTGTCTACTAGGAATATTAAATTAAAGGTTCCCTCTTGGAAACTGGGTCCTAGGTTCATTGGCCCCCTTCAAAATTATAGCCATCATTAACCCCGTGGCTTTCCGCCTGGAGATACCTCAGACTTTTAAAATCCATAACGTCTTTCATAAGTCGCTACTCAAGAAATATGTTCCACCTCTAGAACCGTCACCGCTGCCACCCCCTCCTGTTGTTGTAGACGGTCTAGAGTTTCAGATATCCAAAATTGTTAATTCTCGTCGGGTATGCCGCTCTCTTCAATATCTGGTGCATTGGAGAGGTTTCGGTCCTGAGGAAAGAATGTGGGTTCCTGTGTCTGAGGTAAACACCGACAGGCTAGTTCGGGCTTTTCATGCCTCTTATCCTGAGAGACCTGGTCCTGAGTGTCCGGAGGCCCCTCGTAGAGAGGGGGGTACTGTCACGAGGGTGTCAAGAACCACGCCTGACTCCGTTATACCCGGGGTCAGGAAGTCGCAGCGGTTGGCTGCACGCTCTATGTAGAAAGATAGGGCTGTTTCTTTATGGTAGCTTTCAGGGTTTGCTTTGCAAACCTTTTTGACTCATTCAGGTATCCGTAGCTCCTTCTCCTCGGCTGTTCCTTGTCCAGCACTCCCAACCTCCATATATTCCCCTCTCCAACTTCTCTGGTTGCCAGATATAGAGCTTCCTGCCTGGACTTCTATACTGACCCACTGGAGCTGTGTTGCTGCGTTCTCTGGTTGTTGTTCCAGAACGTTACCCTCCGGATCCCTGTTGGGCCTTTGTGGTCTGCTGTTATCGCCCATCTGGGTTTATATGTTTGTCTGTATTGTCTGTCCTCTCCTTGGTGTTTTCCTCTTAGCGTCAGTGGTGCGGACTAGCGATCCCACCGGCCCGTTCACTACCTAGGGCTCATTTTAGGGAAAGCCATGGTTTAGGCACGTGATCGGCGCACGGGTGAGGAACCCGTCTAGGGATGTCAGGGCAGTCAGGTGCCAGCCGCAAGGTGAGTCAGGGGTCACCACCTTCCCCTCTCTCTTGGGCAGGGCTTTCCCTTTTCCCTCCCTGTGCGTGACGCCGGTCATTACAGTGGTACACCGAGGTACGCAACTGGGTAACTTGCAATACTTTACAGAGATCCCGCATAATTTTTGACATGAACAGGGTCCCCTGATCAGTCAGGTTCTCCTTGGGCAGCCCTGTTCTGGAAAACATCTGGAACAGTTCTCTGGCTATAACTTTGGATAAAGCTTTCCTTAAGGGCACCGCCACAGGGTATCGGGTAGCATAATCCATCACCACTACGATATAGTGGTGCCCCCTAGAGGACTTTACCAAAGGCCCAACTAAATCCATCGCAACTCTCTTGAATGGTACCTCAATAACATCACGCAGCAACAAAAAACTTTTTGTCTGCCACAGGGCAAAAACCATTTGTCCTATACTAAATCGAGTGTGCAGATTACACATCCGAAGTCAGAATAGTTGTAATGCCTCACGAAATTTTGCTATGCAAAACTATGCCTAAATGAATTAAGCTCTTGGAAAGCATTAAATAATTTTGAACAGAACGAGTTTTACTCCAACAATTACCTGATCTACATCAAAGTTTGCATAAGTAAATAGTGTATGAAAATGTAATAAAATAACATTTCAAAAAGTCTCGTTTTTCAGTTTAAAAGTCTTACTTGAGCAAGGCCCAGTACTGTTAAAAGTGCTTCAGGCATCTGCTTTTGCATTTGTGTGTCATATTTTCTCGTTGCAAAAACTAGCAGTAGTCCCCCATCATGTTGAGATTCCAGCAGCCTTGATACCTGTTCTCTATTGAAATATCTTTATGGAACCGCTCTCCATGTTCGTCACTTACGTCTCCCAAATTGGGTGGGAAAAAGTCAAAATGGGGATGTAAGAAATGCACTATCAATAACATTCGGCATCCAAGTTGTTCATATGCTGTAAGCATGTTGTCTACTAATTCAACATAGTTTGCAGCTCATCTTTACCCAAGTAAGTTCTGCACTACTAGCACAAATGCATACCAAGCTGCAAGACTCACTCGCTTTGTCAGATTCTTGCACTGATCATAAGTAGTGTATTTGCCACATATGTATCAGAAATTGTCTGGATCGTTAGCACATTTGCGTTTATCCATCTTAAGTTTCAAAACCGATAGCACTATAACAGATCACTTTATCAAAATCTGTCCAGCTTGCCTTATATACTTACTGCTGATATCAGCCAGAGTGCGTCCGGACAGGTCTGGACATGCCCACTGGAATATTTCCAATATAATGCATTAATATTATCCACTGAGGAAGAAGTCAGTAATTTATGGGACTTCGAAACGCGTCTGGGAGGAATCTGGACCCTATAACACCACCATTTCTGCATACGCTGGAGACTACTTGGACTTATACCTCCTTTTCATCAGCTGTTTGATAAACAGATTCGTCCAGTGCTTGCTAAAGAACTTCCTGAAGCGATACTGTTTCACTTTGATCGGAACAAGCCAGGATTCAAGCACGAGGGACGCCGAAGTAGCGGAGATCAGAGGAAAAAAGTTGCACTTCGTTTTGGAAGTAAGGGAGCAGTACAGCTCATAAATAGGTGGGACGCCACCTAAGAGCTGGAACCCCAAATTATTCAAATTGCGATTGACTTGAATTGTGAATTAACCTGTGCATTATCACATAAAGTTTCCACTATGATCGTGTGAGTCACCCGAATATACGGTGTTGGACTAGTATAACATCTTTAACTCCCAGCTACTAATCGAACTGGAACCAGCTTCTTTTTTCAGTGAAAATGATACAAGTGTACTACAATATATGTATAATCGACGATCGTTAACATCGAATATCCGGTGATCATTTAATCAAAAATCCGGCTATAACGATTATTATATTCAATAACCAGATTGTATTGTGGTGGACATTCCAATTGCTGTCAGGCCTATGCGATCAACCAGTTATCTTATGCCTCAGTGATTTCCATATTGAATCATCATTTTAGTGATGTTTTAACCATTTTGTGTTAATTTTGTATATCATTTTTTAATGAATATTACTTGTCCAATAATATAAGATTTAAATAAAATCAAATGTTTAAGCAGTCCTCCAGATATATGAGTGCCATATCTTCCATAACTATCTTTATATAATGGTATTAGAGGGCTGCAGAAGTTTGTGACTGGAGAGGTTACTTGGCAGGTAGGGCAGGACTGGCAATAATCCTTAATCTCAAGGGTCTTATCAGCCTCTAAGTGTCCCCCTAAGACATGGCTTTGTGCCAGGATCATTACCATGCGTCGGTATGGTTTAGGAACCACAAGCTGTTCCACTAATTCTTCCTGGATTTCAGTCACCCGGTATAACAAATTTTCATTCATTGCAAAGTGAGGGTACCTTTCATCTGCCCCTGAATCATGAGATGCACCATTGACTACCCCCACATTATTTAAGGCCCCTTCTAGAGTCTCATCTCGGAACTGAGCGGTCCCAAAGTTTTCCCTAGACACCTCTAAGTCTAGACTGTCTCCTCAAGGACTGACTCCTCCGATAATGGAAATTCAGGGACCACCTCAGTGTCAAGGAGCACGGGGCAGTCTGCCCCCTCCAGGCATGGTTGCGGTACTGCCTTGGCCCACAAATCCCAGAAGAAAGGACAATCTCGGCCAATAATCATCTCGAGCATTAACCCCTGCATGACCCCTACCTTGTGGTACACCGTACCCTCTTCTGTTTTTAAGGTGACCTGGGCTATTGTGTAAACCTTCGTATCACCATGAATGCGGGTAACTCCCAAGGTCTTCTCAGGAACCAATTTATGAGGAATACAGGCTCTTATGAGCGTGACTAGGCTCCCCGAGTCCAGAAGTCCCGTTGTGGGGTTTCCATTAACATTAATTGCACAAAAAGGATGTCCCTTCTCAACGTTTGGAATCACACTGCACGCGAACATTGAGGTTTGTCTCCCCACAAAAAAAAGTCCATTTGTTCTGGGCTGATAGGACACTGGGCTGTCATATGTCCCAGGCCATGACACTTCCAGCAGATGACCTCTCTTAAGGATGGTTGTGGCGTTGGCTCTAGTAGGCTCTGTGCCTCATAACATCCACCCCGGGGGGGTTTAGCCCCTGTCTCGGAACTTCAGAGTCAACCTGGGCCTTCCAGTAGGGTAAGTTCAGGGACCCTGAGGCAGCGAGGGTGGGCTCCATGGCATAGTACCTCTGTACCAAGCCTATTAAGTCATCTGCAGTCTGCGAGTTTCCTTGTGCAACCCAGCATTGTACTGGCTTAGAGAGAGCATGCATGAATCTGTCCATTACAACTCGCTCCACCATTTTGGCTAGGGAACAGACTTCTGGCTGAAGCTATTTTTGAATGAGATGCAGGAGGTCAAACATTTGCTTTCTGGCAATCCTGGGAGATTGCCCACATTCCCCACCAATTGTAGGGATTTCCCAAATGGTAGCCTTCGGTTAAATACACAGCTCCTTTTTGCAGTGAAAATTAAAGTAATAAATGTCTTTTATTGTTGGCACACAACAAGTCAACAGGTGGAAGTGATCAGCTGACACTTAAAGAAAAACTATTCAGTCCCGTATCTGGTAACATCACACAGGTATAAATAAGGCACAGTACTGTAATCCTCATGGAGTGGAGGGGGATCTCGCTTTGTCCTCCGTCAGAGACCCTCCGACTTTCACTCAGATCAAAAACACCCAGCTATGCAGAGCTCCACCGTCAGCTAGGTAATCACACACCACCTGACCCTGCTGGCTGACTTTTGTAAGCCAGTCAAAACCCAGCCTGGACCATGAGGCGTAGTCACCCACCCAGCACTATGACTACTCCCAGTAAAAGCGATCCCGGATTAGCTTTTTTTAACTACAAAAGTGTCCATCAGCAACTGCTGCTGACATATGCACTACTGTCTCCTACTGAGGCCAGGAACCTCGGTGACACATATCTCCCATCTATGATAGTGCCTTTTTCCTTCCTACAGTATGTACTGGTGACTTGCATAACCTTACGTTTGTTAGTGTTAAACCTCATCTGACACTTCTCTGCTAAAGCCTCCGATCTATCCAGATCTATCTGTAGCAGTATACTGTCCTCTTCCGTGTTAATTACTTTACACAGTTTAGTGCCATCTGCAAAAAATGATATTTTACTGTGCAATATATTGAAGATAATACGGCCCAATACTGACCTCTGCTTTATTCCCCCCCCCCCCCCCCCCCTAGTGAGCAGGCCCTTTTTTACAAATCAGCACTTCACAACTTTAACGGTTTATTGCTCGGTCATGCAACTTGGCACCCAAATGAATTTTACCTCCTTTTCTTCACACAAATACAGCTTTCTTTTGGTGGTATTTGATTGCTGCAGAAATTTTTAGTTTTTCTGATATTAATAAAAATAGACCGAAATTTTCTCCAAAAAAGTGTATTTTTAATTTTCTCTGGTTAAATTGTTCAAATATAATTACATTTCTATACAAAGAAAAAAATGTGGGGGGTTCAGCCCGCACAACCTTATGCAGGTGCACATTGCTATGGTGAAATACAGATACAAACGCAAAAACACAAATGCAATCGCACTCTGCAAACCAGCCCTCTGCCCTGCCTTTATGCTGGATGTTGAATAAGGCATTGGTGTACATTTTGGCCAAAGCGTAATAAGCCACTCACCACGTCAAGGTCGCCTTCATGAGTGGTCCCTAACACTAGTTCCTACCATGACAGGCACACAAAGTCCAGGGAGCGCAGGTACAGCATGCACGCCAAGCTAACTCTGCTTTTAACCCCGTCGGGTGCCATTACACCTTTCATCGGATCCAGGGATGCAAGTACCAACATGCATGCTGAGCCCACTATATACTTCTCCTGGAGCCAAATGGCTACTGGTAAGTGCTATATAAGCAGACTCAGTTTTATACTGACTTTAAAACCAGCCTCCAGGGCAGACTAACTGGTCAGATGTGCATGACTGCTTGGAGATCGCCACGCCTCCAATATATACTACAAAGAAAAAAAATGTGGGGGGTTCAGCCCGCACAACCCCATGAGGATGCACATTGCTATGGCGAAATACAGATACAAACGCAAAAACACAAATGCAATCGCACTATGCAAACCAGCACTCTGCCCTGCCTTTATGCTGGATGCTGTACATTTTGGCCAAAGCGTAATAAGCCACTCACCACGTCAAGGTCGCCTTCATGAGTGGTCCCTAACACTAGGTCCTACCTGTTATGGGCCAAGCAGTCATGCACACCTGACCAGTTAGTATGCCCTGGAGGCTGGTTTTAAAGTCAGTATAAAACTGAGTCTGCTTATATAGCACCTACCAGTAGCCATTTAGCTCCAGGAGAAGTATATAGTGGGCTCAGCATGCATGTTGGTACTTGCATCCCTGGATCCGATGAAAGCAGTAATGGCACCGGACAGGGTTAAAAGCAGAGTGTGCTTGGCGTGCATGCTGTACCTGTGCTCCCTGGACTTTGTGTGGCTGTCATGGCCCATAACAGGTAGGAACTAGTGTTAGGGACCACTCATGAAGGCGACCTTGACGTGTGGTGAGTGGCTAATTACGCTTTGGCCAAAATGTACGCCAATGCCTTATTCAACATCCAGCATAAAGGCAGGGCAGAGTGCTGGTTTGCAGAGTGCGATTGCATTTGTATTTTTACATTTCTATACAAGTTTGTGTCAGAATTTATTGTGCTACATGTCTTTGATAAAGAAAATCCAATAAGTATATATTTATTGGTTTGCGCAAAAGTTATAGCGTTTACAAACTATGGTAGAAAAATGTAAATATCGGCATTTTGAAGCAGCTCTGACTTTCTGAGCACCTGTCATGTTTCTTGAGGTGCTAGAATGCCAGGATAGTATAAATACCCCCCAAATAGCCACATTTTAGAAAGAAGACACCTTAAGGTATTCGCAGAGGGGCATGGTGAGTTTATGTATGATTTAATTTTTTTTCACAAGTTAGCGGAAAATGACACTTTCTGAGAAAAAAAAATGTATAAAGTTTCCATTTCTGCTAACTTCTTAAAATCTCCCACTGACTCACTATGCCCCTCAGTGAATACCTTGGGGTGTCTACTTTCCAAAATGGGGTCATATGTGGGGTGTGTTTACTGTTCTGGCATTTTGGGCGGGGCTAAATTGTGAGCAACCCTGTAAAGCCTAAAGGTACTCGTTGGACTTTCGGCCCCTTTGCGCACCTAGGCAGCAAAAAAGTGTCACACATGTGGTATCGCCGTACTCATAAGAAGTAGGGCAATGTGTTTTGGGGTGTATTTTTATATATACCCATGCTGGGTGAGAGAAATATCTCTGTAAATTGACAACTTTGTATAAAAAAATGTAAAAAGTTGTCATTTACAGAGATATTTCTCACACACAGTATGGGTATATGTAAAAATACACCCCAAAACACATTGCCCTACTTCTTCTGAGTACGGCGATACCACATGTGTGACACTTTTTTGCAGCCTAGGTGCACAAAGGGGCCCAAGTTCCAATGAGTACCTTTAGGATTTCACAGGGCATTTTTTATGCATTTGGATTCCAAACTATTTCTCACACTTTAGGGCCCCTAAAATGCCAGGGCAATATAAATACCCCACAAGTGACCCCATTATGGAAAGAAGACACCCCAAGGTATTCCGTGAGATGCATGGCGAGTTCATAGAAGATTTTCTTTTTTGGCACAAGTTAGCGGAAAATGAATTATTATTCATTTTTTTCTTCTTACAAAGCCTCATATTCCACTAACTTGTGACAAAAAATAAAATGTTATATGTACTCGCCATGCCCCTCACGGAATACCTTGGGGTGTCTTCTTTCCAAAATGGGATCACTTGTGGGGTATTTATACCGCCCTGGCATTTTAGGGGCCCTAAAGCGTGAGAAGTAGTTTGGAATCCAAATGCGTAAAAAATGCCCTGTAAAATCCTAAAGGTACTCATTGGAATTTGGGCCCCTTTGTGCACCTAGGCTGCAAAAAAGTGTCACACATGTGGTATTGCCGTACTCAGAAGAAGTAAGGCAATGTGTTTTGGGGTGTATTTTTACATATACCCATGCTGGGTGAGAGAAATATCTCTGTAAATTGACAACTTTGTATAAAAAAAAATGGGAAAAGTTGTAAAAAATTTACAGAGATATTTCTCACACACATACTGTATATGTAAAAATACACCCCAAAACACATTGCCCTACTTCTTCTGAGTACGGCAATACCACATACCCCACAAGTGACCCCATTTTGGAAAGAAGACACCCTAAGGTATTCCGTGAGGGGCATGGCGAGTTCATGTAAAATTTAATTTTTTGTCACAAGTTAGTGGAATATGAGACTTGTAATAAGAAAAAAATAATTTGTGCCTAACTTGTGCCAAAAAAAAAATCTTCTATGAACTTGCCATGCCTGACATTGAGCATACGTGTAATGAGATTTTTTTTTTCCGTTTCAGCCTCCGGGGTGAAAGAAAAAATGAACGGCACAGATTTCTTCATTCGCAACGATTAATGTGGATGAAAAAAATCTCTGCCAAAAAATGTGCAAAAAAAAAAAAAGAGGGGAAAGGCATCTGCCAGGACATAGGAGCTCCACCCAACATCCAAACCCACTTTGGCTCGTATGCCCTGGCAAACCCGATTCCTCCATTCACATCCATCGATGTGGATGAATAAATAATTGCCAGAATTATTATTATTTTTAATAAAAAATGTTTGCCAAAGCATATGAACACCGCCCCTCAGCTCATAAGCCTCGGCAAACGTATCTTTTTTACTGCAGAGGAGAAATCTCGTCTTGCAGCGCCGCATACACCGACTTTGTGTAATCTGACAGCAGCGCAATGCTTCTGTCAGAATGCACATCAGTGCTGCAGCTGGTTGATTGCTTGGTCCACCTAGAAGCTATAGAAGCAAAAAAAAAAAAAAAAAAAGGCAGCAACACAATAAATTTATTAACATCAACTTTTATAAACTTTATATTACATTTGAAACACAACATTAACTTTTTTGCTTACCTGTGATTTTTTTGATTTTTTTTTTTACCTTTAGAGGACAAACCTCTCCTTCCCCATGGGAACAATGTGCAAAGCGCAAAGCGCCCAGAGATGTGGCAAAGTACATTATGCACTTTGTCCCAGGTGAAAGGAGAGGTTTGTAGCAGCTCTGTGTGAAAGGGCCCTAAGACCCTTGTGTGCCTGTCCTGTGTCACGCGATCCCTACACTAATAGTGTACCTGTGTGTGGTACTTGCGGAAACACTCCCCTATGCATAGGGCAGGCTAGTCAGGACAAAAAACGGTGATGTCATGCTTCATTCCAGCCCTGCTACAGACACAACATTTTTTTCTTGGGGAACGATGAGTTGGGGTACCAGGATAGACACTCGGGAAGTGTCTGTCATGTAGCAGGCTAACTACATCAGGGACTTGGGGCACGGACCCTCCTGGATACAGGAGTTCCGAAATGATCTCTTCCTGGAATTTTAGGAAGGATCCCGTTCTTCCAGCCTTACTGTAGAGAACAAAACTATTATAGACAGCCAATTGAATTAAATAGACAGACACCTTATACCAGCGTCTGGTGCGGCGGAACACTAAATAGGGAGCCAACATCCGGTCATTAAAGTCCACCCCTCCCATGTGAAGGTTATAGTCGTGGCCACAGAGGGGTTTCTCAATGACTCCACTTGCCCTTTCAATTTGTACTGTCGTGTCTGCGTGAATGGTGGACAGAAGGTAAACGTCCCTCTTGTCCCTCCACTTCACTGAAAGCAGTTCTTGGTCACACAAGGCAGCCCTCTCCCCCCGTGCAGATCGGGTATTAACGAGCCGTTGGAGGAAGCCCCGGGCGACTAGGTCGCGCGGTGCCACAACATTGAATTCTGACTAGATGTAAGTGCTGAAAAAGGGCCACGCTTGTGTAAAAATTGTCCACGTATAAGTGGTACTCCTTGTGGAGTAAGGGTGACACCAAGTCCTAGACGATCTTGCCACTGCTCCCCAGGTAGTCAGGACATCTGACCGGCTCCAGTTTTAAGTCTTTTCCCTCATAGACCCTAAAACGATATGTATAGCCTGTGGCCCTTTCACAGAGCTTATACAGTTTGACCCCATACTGGGCGCGCTTGCTGGGGATGTACTGTTTGATGCCAAGGCGCCCGGTAAAATGTACAAGGGACTCGTCTATGCAGATGTTCTGTTTGGGGGTATACACATCTGCAAACCTCGATGACAAACGGTCTATGAGGGGCCGAATTTTGCGGAGCCGGTCATAAGCAGGATGGCCTCTTGGATGACAGGTTTTATTTTCAGTAAAATGCATAAAGCGCATGATGCCCTCAAAACGTGCCCTAGACATTGCAGCAGAGAACATGGGCATGTAATGTATTGGGTCTTTAGACCAATAGGACCGCAATGCATTTTTTTTTGTTAGACCCATGCTGAGGATGAGGCCCAAAAATATTTTAAATTCGGAAACTGTGACTGGTTTCCACCAGAAAGGCTGGACATAGAAGCTTTCCGGATTATATACTGTGTGGCGTAGCGGTTGGTTTCTGCCACAACTAAATCATAGAGATCCGCGGTGAAGAACAGCTCAAAAAACTCAAGGGCCGATCCTAAACGAGCTGTCTCCACGCGAACTCCAGACTGGGCAGTGAAAGGGGGCAATACGGGTGCAGCGGAAGCAGGGGATTGCCAATTTGGGTTTGCCAGCACCTCTGGGAGACTAAGGGCTCTACGGGCCTGTGAACGTGGTGGCTGCGACGGGGGAGTTACTGCACGTGCCACCGTACCAGCTTGAACTGCCCTTCCCCAGGGAATATGGCAGTGCTGGTAGAAGGTCCAGGATGTTCTGCGCTGCTGGTGTATGCTGCACCATAAAAAGATCAGCGCTAGCACCACTCTGCTGCAAATGAGGCTCATCATGCGGGGTATGCAGAACACTGACATGGGGTCGGGTACGCCTAACCATAGCAGGGACCTCAACCTCATCATCTTCACTAGCGGTTAGAGTGCCACTGCTGTCTACAGGTTCATATTCTGAACCACTGGATTCAGCGGGTGAGGTGTCCCCATCGCTTTCATCCATCAGGGCTAGAATCCTGTAGGTCTCTTCAGCGGAATACCCCTTTGACATTTTGGGCTAACTAAATTTAGGGGCTATTCCTCCACTACCCAGGAAAAAGAGCACACCTGCCTAGTAAAAAGGAGTGCTTGCAAAGTAAAGCTGCGATTGCTAATAAAGATCCAGAAAGCTCAAAAGTGATCTTTATAGCGCCACAGCAATTTTACGGTGTTTTTGCAGTGATCAGGGAAAAAAAATTGTCACTGCGGTGGGGCGGACTGAACGCAAGTGTGTGCACAAGATTAGGCCTGATCGGGTGAAAACTGTGTTTTTTTGTAGAGCCTAAGGTGACCCTAATGTACTGATATAGATCTGATTGCGATCAGTCTTGATCACTTACAGATACTATATAGTGCTAGTGTTGATTAGCTACAGCGATGACGCTAATCAACGACTAATCAGTGACTGCGGTGCGGTTTACTGGGCGCTAACTACCTAACAAGTAGCTAAGTAACTGGCGGTGAAAAGGGACCCTTACAGGGGGGTGATCAATGACAGGGGAATGACAAGGGGGTGATCAGGGAGTCTATATGGGGTGATCAGGGGTTAATAAGGGGTTAACTAAGTGACGGGGGGGGGGGTGTAATGTGTGTGTGTGTGGTGTTTGGTGCTACTTACAGAGCTGCCTGTGTCCTCTGATGGTCGATCCAAGCAGATGGGACCACCAGAGGAGCAAGTAGCAGGTATATCAGACGCTAGGTACAGTCATGTGAAAAAATTAGGACACCCTTTGAAAGCATGTGGTTTTTTGTAACATTTTTAATAAAAGGTTATTTAATCTCCGTTTCAACAATACAGAGAGATTAAAGTAATCCGACTAAACAAAGAAAACTGAAGAAAAGTCTTTTCAAGATCTTCTGTAAATGTCATTCTACAAAAATGCCTATTCTAACTGAGGAAAAAGATAGGACACCCTTGCCCCTAATAGCGAGTGTTACCTCCTTTGGCTGAAATAACTGCAGTGAGACGGTTCTTGTAGCCATCTACCAGTCTTCGACATCGGTCTGAGGAAATTTTACCCCACTCCTCAATGCAGAACTTTTTCAGCTGTGAGATGTTTGAGGGGTTTCTTGCACGTACAGCCCTTTTCAAGTCACCCCACAGCATCTCAATGGGATTCAAATCTGGACTTTGACTTGGCCATTCCAGGACTCTCCATTTCTTCTTTTTCAGCCAATCTTTGGTTGATTTACTAGTATGTTTTGGGTCATTGTCATGTTGCATGGTCCAGTTCCGCTTCAGCTTTAATTTTCTAACTGATGGTCTCACATGTTCTTCAAGCACCTTCTGATACACAGTAGAATTCATCGTGGATTCTATGATGGTGAGCTGACCAGGTCCTGCTGCAGCAAAGCAGCCCCAAACCATGACACTTCCACCTCCATGCTTCACAGTTGGTATGAGGTTCTTTTCTTGGAATGCTGTGTTTGGTTTACGCCAAACATGCCCTCTGCTGTTGTGTCCAAATAATTCAATTTTGGACTCATCTGTCCAAAGAACATTATTCCAGAAGTCCTGGTCTTTGTCAACTTTATCTCTGGCAAATGTCAGTCTGGCCTCGATGTTTCTCTTGGAAAGCAAAGGTTTCCTCCTTGCACACCTCCCATGCAAGTTAAACTTGTACAGTCTCTTTCTGATTGTAGAGGCATGTACTTCTACATCAACAGTAGCCAGAGCCTGCTGTAGTTCTCGAGATGACACTTTAGGGTTTTTGGAGACCTCTTTTAGCATCTTGCGGTCTGCTCTTGGGGTGAACTTGCTGGGGCGACCAGTCCTGGGCATGTTGGCAGCTGTTTTGAAAGCCCTCCACTTGTAGACTATCTTCCGGACAGTGGAATGGCTGATTTCAAAATCTTTTGAGATCTTTTTAAATCCCTTCCCAGACTCATAGGCTGCTACAATCTTTTTTCTGAAGTCCTCTGACAGCTCTTTTGCTCTCACCATGGTGCTCACTCTCACTTCAACAGTCAGGAGCACACCAAACTAAATGTCTGAGGTTTAAATAGGGCAAGCCTCATTCAACATGCAGAGTAACGATCTACTAATTATGTGCACCTGGTGTGATATACCTGTGTGAGATCTGAGCCAATTTAAGAGGGAATACATGTGAGGGTGTCCTATCTTTTTCCTCAGTTAGAATAGGCATTTTTGTAGAATGACATTTACAGAAGATCTTGAAAAGACTTTTCTTCAGTTTTCTTTGTTTAGTTGGATTACTTTAATCTCTCTGTATTGTTGAAACGGAGATGAAATAACCTTTTATTAAAAATGTTACAAAAAACCACATGCTTTCAAAGGGTGTCCTAATTTTTTCACATGACTGTATGTCAGACGCAAAATAGCGTCTGACATACCTATTTGATTGGTTATTTAAAAAATCTACAGCCTGCCAGCCAATGATCAGCACTGGCAGGCTGTAGTTCAACTTGTTTATTGCGCGATCCGGAGAACGAGCGCTCCGAGATGACGCCAATAGGCGTCGCTGATAGAGCGCTGCCGCCCGGACGCCTATTGGCGTTACAGTGGCGGCAAGCGCCTCAGTTTTCTATCATTGAGCCAGTTACTGACCTGCATACATACATTTTCTCCCAGTCAAAGCATTCTCATTTTACATGCTAACCTTTTATGAGGTACAGTATCAAATGCTTTGGAGAGGTCAAGCTATACGACATCCTTTGATTCGTCTAGAACTTACTTTCTCATAGAAACTGATTAAATTGGTTTGACATGACTGATCCCTCATGAAGCCATGGTGATATGGCGTTATTTGCTTATTTTCATTGAGGTACTCCAAGATACTATCCACAACAGATTTTAAACTTACTGTTATAGTTTCTGGGCTCAGTTTTTGGACTCGTTTTGAATATTGGCACCAGATTTGCTATGAACCAATCCTGACGAACACTCCCTGTCAATATAGAGTCCTTAAATATCAGAAATAAGGGTCTGGCTATAACATTACTTAATTATCTTTGTGGTCAGGGCTAGGACAACGTCGGCGTACGCAGAGAGACCTGCCCTGAACATAGTGGCTGAATTGTGCCGGAAGCCACGGACGCGGGTACACCAGTGAGAAAAAGGGGGCAAAAAACAACAGGTAGGTACAACACTTTTATTTACAAATTACAAAGCCAGTGATCGAAAGGCGTGAGATATCTCGACTTGAGGATTGGGTATATACCGGGTAAAGCAGGAGGACCGCCACCGCCCCATGGACCGGATGACGTGTGCCGGCACCCGATGTCGAGAAGCAGCAGAGGCTGCCCCTATAAGAAAAGAGTGTCCTGAAATTACCTTGGGGTCATGGCCTAGTCCCTGGGCGAGGGTGCGGATATAGGAGATAAACTGTGAGGTGCTGAGTGGCTTGCCTGCATGCGGCAGGAGTGGGCTATTGGGTAATGAACCTCGGGTGAGTGCCGTCAGTTGATGCAGCACTTGAACGGGGCACCATTTGTTCAAAGTTGGGTAGAACTTGACTTGAGTGGGGGGACCCGTCTGATTTGTTTTGGTGGAGGGTAGGGAGAGTGTGTAATGGCCCTGGCCCCATGACAGATGTTGTTTCAGAGGATGATTAGTACGATTTGGACCGGCCAAAACCTCTCCGGGCCGGAGGAACCCATAAAAAGTGAGAAACATGGCCGCTTTCAGAATCAGGCTAATGGAGGGCCCAAAAGGATTACCATCCAATGTCGAGGAGAGATCCCTGAACAATTTGCTGGACACTGGTTGCCTATGGCTCACGGACCCCTTCCCCTCCTTTTGAATGCCCCAAAGGGTGGCTTTAATAGCTTGGACGGAAAAAAAGGACCTGTGATGGGGAGTGGCCAGCATGGCATGATGTTGAAGTCCGGCTAAATAAAGTCTGATGGTACCATACGACAGAGAGAGATGCGAGTGACAATAGGCCAGGAAAGCCATGATGTGGGAGATTTCGGAGTGTTGACCCCTCGGATGACTCTGAGAGAATTTATCAAACGCTCTTAGGCCAGCCCAATAATTTCTCGCCGTGTTGTGTTACAACGATTTGGTAACCAGACCCTTGGCCTCCTCTAAGAGTGAATCTAAACCAGAACGAGGGTGCTGAATTGGGGCACCGGTGTGCCTGACCGATCCGCGTCGGGCATTTCCTGGAAGAAAACCGTAAAATTAGCACGGGAAAGCGCGTCCGCAGCCCTATTCTGTTCGCCTGGGATGTGTACGCAGCGCATGTGAAAATTGTGATGGAGGGATACTGTCATGGTCTTACCTTCTTGCTGTTCTCCTTCGTTTGACATGTGCTGGCGGCCATCTTGGTTTCTGGGTTTCTTGTAGCCTCCCACCCTGCGGCTTCTCCTTCCCACTGGGAGGAGCTGGATGCCCAGCTCATATATATAGGAGGTCTGTGGCTTCAGTTCCTTGCTTGGTCCTCCTGTGTTCACATGCTTCTAAGACTGCTGCTGCTTCTGGTTCCTGATCCTGGCTTCGTCTGACTACCCTGCTGGTTCCTGATCCAGGCTTCATCTGACTACCCTGCTGGTTCCCGATCCAGGCTTTGTCTGACTACCCTTCTGGTTCCTGACCTCTGGCTTCGCAAGACCCTGCTTCGGTTTAGCCATCCGTTTGGACTTTTGCCTTACAGCTTGATTTTCAATAAAGCCTTCTTATTTCCACTTATCTCTTGTTGTAAGTCTGGTTCATGGTTCCATGACATTAGGACCAAGCCATGAATTCTGACGGTACAGGGCCATCCTCGCTACCTACGCTGGTTGCCAGACTTGATCAGCAGGATCACCTGTTGGGTCGGTTCGCTGTGGCGTTGCAAACCCTGCTTGAACGCACGGCTCATTTAGCTTCCGTTGCCGATGGGTCGGTTGTCGCTCCTGGGCCCGCTCCTACTGCCGCTTCGGTTGTTGCGCCAGAGTCTACCCCGACACCTGTTGCTGCGCCTGCGGTGTTTCGGGGTATGACCGGTTCTGCCCCCCTTCCACAGCGCTTTGGGGGAGAGCCAACTCAGTGCCGAGGTTTCCTTAACCAGGTGGGCATTTATTTCGAGTTGCTGCCACATGCCTTTCCTACTGAGAGATCAAAGGTGGGCTTCTTGATCTCGCTGCTCTCGGACAAGGCCTTGGCCTGGGCCAGCCCTTTATGGGAGAACAACAATCCGGTGGTTGCCGAGTTTTCCGGTTTTGTTGCTTCTCTTCGGAAGGTATTCGATGTGCCGGCTCGTGCTGCCTCTGCTGCGAAGCTCCTTATGTCCATCAGACAGGGTTCACGATCCGTAGCTGAATACGCCATTGAGTTTCGTACCCTGGCAGCAGAGGTGGGCTGGAATAATGAGGCTCTGGTCGCTGCTTTCTCTCATGGTCTCTCGGATGCCTTGAAGGATGAGGTTGCAGCTAAGGACCTACCAGTGGAGCTCGAGTCTCTTATTTCTTTCCTGATTTTGATTGACACCAGACTCAGGGAGAGACCTTCCTTTAAGGAGAGCCTGCGGAGGTCTTCTAACAGATTGGCGCCTACGTTTGCTGTCCCACCCGTGCCTCCCTCTCCTCCCACGCCTCCTGGGGATGACTTGTCTGGGGGTGAACCCATGCAGCTGGGGTTTGCTCGCCTGTCCGAGGGGGAGAGGGTACTCCGGAGACGCGAGGGCCGATGCATGTACTGTGGTCTCGGTGGGCATTTTCGGTTGACATGCCCGAACCGTCCGGGAAACGCTCGCACCTGAGATCCTGTCGGGGGCAGATCTTGGGTGGAGTCTCCTCGTCCCCGGTTTCCCGTGTTGACAAACCACTGATTACTGTTGTCCTCTCCTGGGTTGGGGGCTCGGTGACGACCCAGGCGTTGGTTGACTCTGGTGCTGGTGGTTTGTTCATTGATAGTGTGTTCGCTGCCGCCAATTCCATTCCTCTGCAGCCTCGAGGTTCCCCACTGGCTCTTGAGGCGATAGACGGCAGACCCCTTCTGCCGCCACACGTGACTCAGGAGACCCTTCCAGTGGGGATGGCCATTGGTGCCGTTCACAGAGAGTCGGTCTGTCTCCAGGTTATTTCGTCTCCACACTACTCGGTGGTCTTGGGGTACCCCTGGCTCCAGAAGCATAATCCGACTTTCGATTGGAGATCGGCCGAGATCCTCTCGTGGTCACCGCAGTGTGGGGCTAGTTGCATCCATTGGCCTGTCAAGTTGCTGTGTACTTCCTCGGACTCTCTGTTGCCTCCTGAATACGAGGAGTACCGGGATGTATTCGATAAGGTGCGTGCGGTTGCCCTACCTCCGCACCGCCCATACGATTGTGCCATAGAGTTACAGCCTGGTGCCGTTCCTCCTCGTGGCAAAGTCTATCCACTGTCGGTAGCAGAGAATGAGGCCATGGAGGAATACGTCAGGGAGGCGCTTTCACGCGGACACATTCTCAAATCCTCGTCCCCGGCAGGGGCTGGATTTTTCTTTGTGAAAAAGAAGGGCGGTGAGTTGAGGCCTTGCATCGATTACAGGGGTCTCAATCGCATCACGATCAAGAACGCTTACCCGATACCCTTGATTTCCGAACTGTTCGATCGCCTCAAAGGGGCCACGGTCTTTACCAAACTCGACCTGAGGGCGGCATATAACCTGGTAAGGATCAAGGCGGGCGATGAGTGGAAGACCGCGTTTAACACCAGGACCGGTCATTATGAATCCTTGGTTATGCCCTTTGGGTTGTGCAATGCGCCCGCAGTCTTCCAGGAATTCATCAACGATGTTTTCCGTGACCTTTTGCAGCAGTGTGTGGTGGTCTATTTGGATGACATCTTGGTATATTCTGAATCCATGGAGGCCCACATTCTGGATGTCAAACGAGTGTTGCAACGGTTACGAGAGAACAAGCTGTTCGGTAAGCTTGAGAAATGCGAATTTCGCCGATCCCAGGTAACCTTCTTAGGTTACATCATTTCCGCTGAGGGGTTCTCCATGGATCCTGACAAGGTTTCGGCTGTCTTACAGTGGCCCCAGCCCAGTGGTCTTCGTGCCCTGCAGCGCTTTTTGGGCTTCGCCAATTATTATCGGAAGTTCATCAGGGACTTTTCCATGCTAGCCAAGCCTCTCACGGATCTGACTAGGAAGGGCAGTAATCCCCAGGTCTGGCCGCTCGAGGCCATCCGAGCTTTTAAGGCTCTAAAGTCCGCCTTTGTGTCGGCTCCGATTCTGTCGCATCCCAACCCTGGGTTGCCTTTTGTCCTCGAGGTGGACGCGTCTGAGACGGGAGTAGGCGCCCTTCTGTCTCAGCGTAGAACACCAGAGGGTCCTCTGCTTCCTTGTGGGTTTTACTCCCGGAAACTGTCTTCCGCGGAGTGCAACTATCAGATTGGTGACAGGGAGTTATTGGCCATCGTGCAGGCCCTTAAAGAATGGAGGCACTTGCTCGAGGGCTCGGTGGTTCCGGTTCTCATCCTGACGGACCACAAGAATCTGACTTACCTCTCTGAGGCCAAGAGATTGACACCACGTCAGGCCAGATGGGCTCTGTTCTTGTCACGTTTTAATTACGTGGTCTCCTACCTACCCGGTTCCAAGAACATCAGAGCGGATGCCTTATCACGGCAGTACTCCGAGCTGTCCGGGGAGGAGTCGATTCCGACTTCGGTCATACCTCTGAATCAGATCCTGGCCGCCATTCGCACCAGCCTGACCTCTCCCCTGGGTGAGCAGATTTTGGCGGCTCAATCTGGTGCTCCCTCTGGGAGACCCAACGGCAGATGTTTTGTGCCTGAGGAGTTGCACACTCGGTTGTTGCGAACCTACCATAACTCCAAGGCCGCGGGGCATCCTGGAAAGAATCAGCTGTCCTGGGCTGTTTCACGTCTGTTCTGGTGGCCTTCTCTACGTTCCGACATCGCCGCATATGTAGCGGCATGCTCCGTTTGTGCCCAGAGTAAGTCCCCTCGGCACCTTCCGTTGGGCCTTTTGCAACCCATAGCCACTGGGGAGCGTCCATGGTCACACCTGGGGATGGATTTCATTGTGGACCTCCCTGCATCCCGAGGCCATACGGTCATTCTCATGATTGTGGATCGGTTTTCCAAAATGTGCCACTGTGTTCCTCTCAAGAAGTTACCCTCTGCACAAGAGTTGGCCACGATTTTTGCCAGGGAGGTCTTCCGGTTGCACGGTTTGCCCAAGGAGATTGTGTCGGATCGGGGGAGTCAGTTTGTGTCCAGGTTCTGGCGCGCCTTTTGCTCCCAGTTGGGGGATTCATCTCTCTTTCTCCTCGGCCTACCACCCTCAGTCCAATGGGGCCGCAGAACGATCCAATCAGGCCTTGGAGCAATTCCTTTGTTGTTATGTCTCCGATCACCAAGACAATTGGGTTGACCTCCTGCCTTGGGCTGAGTTTGCCAGGAACACGGCGGTGAACTCTTCCTCTGGGACGTCTCCCTTCATGGCCAATTATGGGTTCCAACCTGCCGTGTTACCGGAGGTATTCTCTTCCCAGTATATTCCGGCTGTGGAGGATCACTTTTCCGTTCTACGTGCTTCTTGTGTACAGATCCAGAGGTCCCTTGAGGTCTCTGCGCAGCGCCAGAGACTCCAGGCTGATCGCAGACGAGCGCCCGCTCCTTCCTACCAGGTCGGAGACCGCGTATGGTTGTCCACCCGCAACCTCAACCTTTGAGTGCCCACTCCCAAGCTGGCGCCTCGCTTTGTTGGTCCCTTCCGAGTGCTTCGCAGGGTAAACCCGGTAGCCTATGCCCTTGCGCTTCCTCCTGGCATGCGGATCTCCAACGTGTTTCATGTCTCCCTGTTGAAGCCACTGGTGTGTAATCGTTTCACTTCCTCGGTTCCTCGGCCTCGTCCGGTCCAAGTGGGCAATCGTGAGGAGTATGAGGTGAGCAATATCCTGGACTCACGCCTGGTCCGCGGTCGGGTGCAGTTTTTGGTTCATTGGCGTGGTTATGGTCCAGAGGAGCGTTCCTGGGTTCCCTCCGCAGATGTCCATGCTCCTGCCTTGCTCCGAGCCTTCCACGCACGCTTCCCTCAGAAACCGTTCTTTACTCCACGGAGGAGGGGCCCTTGAGGGGGAGGTACTGTCATGGTCTTACCTTCTTGCTGTTCTCCTTCATTTGACATGTGCTGGCGGCCATCTTGGTTTCTGGGTTTCTTGTAGCCTCCCACCCTGCGGCTTCTCCTTCCCACTGGGAGGAGCTGGATGCCCAGCTCATATATATAGGAGGTCTGTGGCTTCAGTTCCTTGCTTGGTCCTCCTGTGTTCACATGCTTCTAATACTGCTGCTGCTTCTGGTTCCTGATCCTGGCTTCGTCTGACTACCCTGCTGGTTCCTGATCCAGGCTTCATCTGACTACCCTGCTGGTACCCGATCCAGGCTTCGTCTGACTACCCTTCTGGTTCCTGACCTCTGGCTTCGCAAGACCCTGCTTCGGTTTAGCCATCCATTTGGACTTTTGCCTTACAGCTTGATTTTCAATAAAGCCTTCTTATTTCCACTTATCTCTTGTTGTACGTCTGGTTCATGGTTCCATGACAGATACCCACACTAGCTTGCGCAACAACGCCATAATCTTAGGGGACTGGGCCCTGCCCTTGTTGACAATGTCTACCAAGGTCTGACTATCTGTAATGAACGTCACCGAAGTGTTGGACCAGTGGTGACCCCAGACCTGAGCAGCCGCCACAATGGGGTAAAGTTCCAAAAGGGGGGAGGATTTTAGGGCTGCAGAGTCTGAGGCTAATTCTGGCGGCCATCCGGCAGCCAGCCAATGTGACCTGAAGATGGCAGCGAACCCGGAGGAACCAGCGGCGTCAGAGAAAACCATGGGAGAAGAGGAATCCCACTGCGGAACGAACAAAGAAATGCCATTCCAGTCAGAGAGAAAACTGCTCCACATGTCAAGATCTGCAATGGCCTGGCTGTCCAAATGGATGACAGAATCTTGCTCCGGGGCGGAGGGCAGGAGACATATCAACCTGGAAAGGAAGGTCCTGCCTTGGGGCATAATTCTGGAGGCGAAATTGAGCATCCCCAGCAAGGATTGGAGCTCCGTCCTGGTCAGTGAGTGACACTGAACTGCCCGGGAGATGGCTGAGCGAATCCAGAGCAACTTCTCGCTGGGGAGGCTAGCCTCCATTTTAACGGTATCTAGGATGATGCCTAGGAAGGTGACTGTGGTGGCCGGACCCTCAGTCTTGGCCGTGGCCACGGGGACCTGGAGTCGAGAAAAAATGTCCAGAAGTGACTGTGGAATGGAAGGGACCTGGCTGGGCCTTTCAATGAGGAGAAAGTCGTCCAAGTAGTGAACGACCATGGATAAGCCACCGTGATGGTTGAGAATCCAGTGCAGGGCCTTAGCAAGTTGTTCAAAAAGCCAAGGGCTTCTCTGAGAGCCGAAAGTAAGCCGGTTGGCAAAGTAAAATTTATCTGCCCACTGGATGCCGTAGTACTTCCAAAGCTACGGGTGTATTGGAAGCAGCTTGAAAGCATCGGCAATGTCTACCTTGGCCAACCAAGCCCCGACACCTGCTTGAAGAATGTACTGGATGGCCTCGTCAACTGAGGAGTACTGCATGGAATATTCCTCAGAAGGAATAAGTGAATTAAGACTGGGAATGGAGGACATATGAGGCGCGGACAGATCATAGATGAGACGTTTTTTATTTGAGGATAACTTGGTGACCAGGCCGATGGGGTTGATGCGCCATGACTGGAACGGGATCTTAAGGAAAGGACCGATGACGAACCCTTTGTCAACCTCTGCCTGGATGAGGGTGGTCACCGCCTCAGGGTCACCGGAGGCGGATAGTAGATTGGGGCCCATCCAGCAGCCCTGGGGGCGTGTGATAATGCCGGTGTGAAACCCCTCTCTGCACCCGTCCAATAAGAAGGTGACAAAGGAACGATCTGGGTGGCCCTGCAGGAGTGCAGCCAGCAATTCCAAGTTGAGGTCAGCTAGTCAGGAGTCCCTGGCTGACTTCCTGGGACAAGAAGGACGAGGGTGGGCCCGAAAACAAAGGGAGCAGATGTGCAGTGCTCGGCACACGTTGAAAGCACAGCCCTTGGCATTAAAGTTATTGCACACATGGCTACTGCCGAGGTACACAATAGGCCTACCCAGTTTATCTAATGATGAGGAAGACCTGGAGGATCCGGAGGGACCTGGAGTGGGTGCTGACTGAGGATCTTGCACCGGATTAGGGCACCATTCCGTGGAATGAAAGATGGATTGGCAGATGGCACACAGGGGAGCCTTCAGACCTGCGAAGTGCCGGCAAAATAACTCCATGTCCAAGTCTGCCCAGTTGGACATGAACTGATATTGATTCAGGGCCGCGGCGGCTTTGGCAGAAAACGAACGGTGATAGTCGTAAAATGCCGAGCCGCCGTACTTGTGCCCCAAATCCGTAATCCGGTACAAGTAGGTGTCTAATTCTTTCCTGCGATTGGGGTGAGCGGAGCACAGTACGTCCCTGTAGAGGCTGAAGGCCAGGACAAACTCGGAAACAGACAATTTCCTGTTTAGCCGAGCATCCTTGGCCTTCAACATCACGGAAACCTCTCCGCAATTAATCACCCGGTTTTCGGAAATATCCTGGGAGGCAATCAAAATGGATGCCAAATTAACATCCTTGCCTGCCAGGATATCCTTCTTGATGTGCTCCGGAACGAAATGGGAAGGAGCAATCTGGGGGGTGGTAGGAGGCCTACCTGCAACGTCCGGAGGGATGGCAGAAATGACTGCCGACCCAGGATATTGCGGCGAGGCTGCTGGCCTGGTTTCTAAAACCGCGACCCTATTCTGGATGTCCGTGACTGAGCTGACGAGTCCGGCGATGGACGACTGGATCTGGGCTAGTGCCAGCCGGACGGAGTCGTTGTTGGATCGCTCAGCTGTCGGACCCGGAGTGGTCATCAGGAGCCGGTATAATTCGGCCTTGCGGGCAGTCGCGGGATGCCGAATTCCCCTACGATTGAGTTCGGCAAGCAACTTTGGCACAGTCCAACTCCTTAATGAAGTGCTGCTATAATGCCCCGAGACGGATGATCCTGGCATGGAGAGGTTGTCCTCCATATCGGATATGTGAGACATGATGACCTGGGAAAAAAAGGGGAATTTGTATCTGTCGGAAACAAGAAGCACAGACGGAAGCGGTGACAGCGGCCGGAAGAAGGTGAAAGACTGAAGCGTAAAAGTGACCAGCGGAAGCACCTACCTAACGAAATGCGAACAGATCTGAAAAGACGATTTCCAAAAAACAAACCCCAATCGTTTGAGAGGAACTAATAAAAAGAACGGACTTGAGTATCAAACTGACAGTTAACCCTGACTCAGTGACCGTCTCTAAGCCGACTTACCTGAAATTGCCTCGAAATTCCTAGATGACACGAAGGAGAGGAATGAAAATAACAACTGCCCAATCTAAAAGAAGGAACAACCAACATCAGAATAGATGTAAAACCCTAAGAAAAAGGGGACAAAACCTGGGCGATCCAGGAACATTGACAAACCTGGGCGATCCAGAAACATTGACAAACCTGGGCGATCCAGGAACATTGACAAACCTGGGCGATCCAGGAACATTGACAAACCTGGGCGATCCAGGAACATTGACAACCTGGGCGATCCAGGAACATTGACAACCTGGGCGATCCAGGAACATTGACAAACCTGGGCGATCCAGGAACATTGACAACCTGGGCAATCCAGGAACATTGACAAACCTGGGCGATCCAGGCACATTGACAACCTGGGCGATCCAGGCACATTGACAACCTGGGCGATCCAGGAACATTGACAACCTGGGCGATCCAGGAACATTGACAACCTGGGCGATCCAGGAACATTGACAAACCTGGGCGATCCAGGCACATTGACAACCTGGGCGATCCAGGAACATTGACAACCTGGGCGATCCAGGAACATTGACAAACCTGGGCGATCCAGGAACATTGACAACCTGGGCGATCCAGGAACATTGACAACCTGGGCGATCCAGGAACATTGACAACCTGGGCGATCCAGGAACACTGACAACCTGGGCGATCCAGGAACACTGACAACCTGGGCGATCCAGGAACATTGACAACCTGGGCGATCCAGGAACATTGACAACCTGGGCGATCCAGGAACACTGACAACCTGGGCGATCCAGAAACACTGACAACCTGGGTGATCCAGGAAACACTGACAACCTGGGCGATCCAGGTAACACTGACAACCTGGGCGATCCAGGAACACTGACAACCTGGGCGATCCAGGAACACTGACAACCTGGGCGATCCAAGAAACACTGACAACCTGGGCGATCCAGGAGACACTGACAACCTGGGTGCCAGGAGGCACTGAGATCTCGGGGGGGCTAGTGGACCCCGGTCATGCATAAAGACCAGGAGACAGAAGCAGATTCGAACCAGGAAACGAGAAAACCACTGTTTCCTGAGACCGAAAAGTGAAAGCACGCCAATCGCTAATTCTGGTATTGTGATGCAGGGCAGATAAGCTTAAAATTAAACGTACAGAGCCCCAGGTGATTTGGCAGGGGACCCCAATAAAACTGCGCCCCCCCTAAAAGCGGGAGGCCAACCTGCATCCCAAAACCAGAATTAAAAGGTGTGCAAAATAGCATGGTTACATGTGCAATCAACCTCTGACACTATTTTTAATCACCATAGGCTCTCATGCTGAGCCGGCATGTGACCGGCAGTTCCCTGACTAGCATGCCGCTCCCCCAACCCTGCCGCCCGCACTCGTGCGAGCGCAACATGCTGGGGGGAGCGGCAAACAAGCGTGCACCAGCAGGGGGCTGGAAACCAGGTCGGGTGCGAGACGCAGCTAGAACGGAGCCAGCTGAGCCTCGATTACCTGGCAGGCTGGCGTGCTGCGGTCCGGAAGTCGGCGGCGTGAGGCAGGATAGCGGAGCGATTCGGGTCGGAAGAGGAGGGGGCTCGGAAACGCAAATGATGCGTGAGGCTCGGGCGCCTGGCTGAGTGAAGGGGAGGCGAATAAATGCCAGACGCCCCTCCCACAAATGCAGGCTGGTAACAGCCTTATAATTAGGATACGGGAGTGCATGCCATCTGGCCCAACGATTTGTCAGTTTTAATCTTTTTAAGATGCTGGTGTACTTTTTCCTGGGTCAGACAGGGCACTTTTACATTCTGCATTTCATCTGACAGTTTATTATACTCAGTGAATACAGTGGAGATTTTTTTTATATAGTTTTGCTTTCTCCTCGTTGCTGTCTGCAACTCCCTCCTCATCACTGTAAATGGCCCACACCTTCATATTTATACTTTTTGCCATTTATATAATTGAATAATATTTTAGGGTTGGTTTTACTCTCTTTGGCAACAAATCTCTCTCTCTAGTTTGGCTGGTTTTACATACTATATTTTTCTCCTTATAGTTTTTCAATGCTTCCTTGCCACCCTCCTGTTTTAGTGATGTAAATGCATTCTTTTTGTCATTTACTGCCTTCTTTAAAATTCTATTTATCCACATTGTTTTTTTTCTTGTTCCTCATCCTTTTATTCCCATAAGATATGTACCTCTCACAATTAGAGTTTAGGATTGGTCACTATTTCCCAGATGTCCCCCAACCTGCAAATCTGTTGTTCTGTCAGGTGTTTTGGTTAATAGTAAGTCCAATATGACCGTCCCCTCTAGTCAGGTCCTGAACAGTTGGGTACAGAAGTACAGAAAGGCTGGACAGGACAGACTGTGGTAATGTTTTGCTGTGGTAATAGAGGCTGCAGACAAGTGCTGCTGCTCAGCCACACCATCATCCTTTGGACATTATTATGTCTCAGACGGTTTTCAAGGTAATCAGACTTAGAAGTGAGGAGTGGCCTGACCGGGCATGTAGGCAGACGCACACTGTCGAGCTCCTGGCCAAATCTCCAAAAATTTCTCAGTTTTCCCGCTACATCGCCAAACACCTCGGAGGCAGCTTGTGTGGACCCGATTCCCCCACTGTCTAGCACCCTTTCACGGTCCTATGACGTGCCAGAAAGCTAAGGAGAAGGAGGTGAAGGAGTGCAGTCTCGCCACGCCGCCTAAGCAATATGGTGCCGGGCACGCAGCTAAAATGTCTGAGGTGGCTGCTTGGCTGGAAAAGTTCGCCTGAACCTTGGCACCATCCTCAAGTCTCCCAGCAATGGATACTGAACAAGCGGCTGATCCGCATGGAGCTGCAGGACACACTATAGAGTGCTCTTCAACACCTGTGGAGATGGAGGTCAGTGCCATACTGGATCTGGGAGCCAGCTCTGATATAGAACCCACTATTAAGGATGTATACAAAGCAGTTGCACAGTGTGAGGTGGCGCTAGCCTCACTAAATACGCATATGGGGGGACTGAAGGAAGATATTTCTCTCATAAGACAAGATATGAGGCAAGTCAAAGAGAGAGTTGGTGAGTTAGAGGGTCGTCGGAGCACAGTGGAAGACCAGGTACCACCAGTAAAAAGGGATCTGCCACGTGTAATACATAATGTCTCACTGCTCATTTCTAAGTTCGATTACCTTGAAAACTGTTATATTGTCCGAATAATTGGTGTGCCCGAGCATGCTGAAGGAACTGATGCTGTTTCATTTGTGGAAAAATGGCTTGCTGATAAAACTGGAAGAGAGAAACTGTCTCCACTTTTTGCTATTGAAAGGGCGCATCATGTGCCATTCAGCCCTCCAGCTCCAGGGGCGCCACCGAGACCCCTCCTGATCAAAGTGCTGCACTTCAGAGATCAGGATGCCATCCTGAAAGGTGCAAGAGATTGTGCAGACCTAAGTATAAACGGGAATCGAGTATCCTTATTTCCGAATTTCTCTGCGGAAGTCCAAAAATGAAAAGCGTGTTTCCTAAATGTTAAAAAGCGGTTGAGAGCTTTACAACTGCCTTATTCAATGCTATATCCCGCTAAACTGCGAGTGGTGGCGGGTGGCACAACACACCTGTTTGAAAACCCTGTGGAAGCGTGCGTGTCAATGACTGGAATGTACATGAAAGAGATCTATGTGGCAAGAGCTGAAGACACAGTGAACTCTCTGGTGTATTTAAGCAGCATCCAGTATTTTGCCAGTTAAGCCAATTATATGTTAGCTCTTTACTGGACTCCTTGATGACTAACTGCCATGTTGCTGGGGAGAACTTTCTTTTTTTTCTTATCTTTTTTTCATTTTCCAGTTTCGGGTTGTTCTGAAATGTAGTGGGCTACATCATTATGAAGCACCAGACCCTAGCGCTGACACAGCACCATCAAGACAGACGTTTTTAGGAATGTAGTGTGGCTGGGGGGACAGGAAGAAGGGGCAGACTAGTGGAATGGGCGTCACGACACTCCCCGCCTTTAGCGGCAATGGAGAGGGAGGTTGACTCAAGATTTAAATCTGCCCCAACTTTGGAACTAATGAGGAAAGTATGGAACAAAGCCAAAACACTTTTAGCGGTCTCCCGACTTTTATATACAGTGGGATGCAAAAGTTTGGGCAACCTTGTTAATCGTCATGATTTTCCTGTATAAATCGCTGGTTGTTACGATAAAAAATGTCAGTTAAATATATCATATAGGAGACACACACAGTGATATTTGAGAAGTGAAATGAAGTTTATTGGATTTACAGAAAGTGTGCTATAATTGTTTAAACAGAATTAGGCAGGTGCATAAATGTGGGCACCACAAAAAATAAATTAAATCAATATTTAGTAGATCCTCCTTTTGCAGAAATTACAGCCTCTAAACGCTTCCTGTAGGTTCCAATGAGAGTCTGGATTCTGGTTGAAGGTATTTTGGACCATTCCTCTTTACAAAACATCTTTAATTTATTCAGGTTTGATGGCTTCCAAGCATGGACAGCTCTCTTTAAGTCACACCACAGATTTTCAATTATATTCAGGTCTGGGGACTCAGATGGCTATTCCAGAACGTTGTATTTGTTCCTCTGCATAAATGCCTTAGTGGATTTTGAGCAGTGTTTAGGGTCGTTGACTTGTTGAAAGATCCAGCCGCGGCGCAGCTTCAGCTTTGTCACTGATTCCTAGACATTGGTCTCCAGAATCTGCTAATACTGAGTGGAATCCATGCGTCCCTGCACTGGCCACACAGCCCCACAACATGATGGAACCACCATCATATTTTACTGTAGGTAGCAGGTGTTTTTCTTGGAATGCTGTGTTCTTTTTCCTCCATGCATAATGCCCCTTGTTATGGCCAAATAACTAAATTTTAGTTTCATCAGTCCACAGCACCTTATTCCAAAATGACGCTGGTTTGTCCAAATGTGCTTTAGCCCACCTCGAGCGGCACTTTTTGTGCTGTGGGCGGAGAAAAGGCTTCCTCTGCATCACTCTCGCATACAGCATCTCCTTGTATAAAGAGCGCCGAATGGTTGAACGATGCACAGTGACTCCATCTGCAGCAAGATGATGTTGTAGGTCTTTTGTGCTGGTCTGTGGGTTGATTCTGACTGTTTTCACCATTTGTCGCTTCTGTCTATCCGAGATGTTTCTTGGTCTGCCACTTCGAGCCTTAACTTGAACTGAGCCTGTGGTCTTCCATTTCCTCAATATGTTCCTAACTGTGGAAACAGACAGCTGAAATCTCTGAGACAGCTTTCTGTATCCTTCCCCTAAACCATGATGGTGATCAATCTTTGTCTTCAGGTCATTTGAGAGTTGTTTTGCTTTGTCTTCAGATCATTTGAGAGTTGTTTTTTTAATTTTCAGAGAAAATTAAAAGAGGAGGGAAACTTACAATTGACCCCCTTAAATACTTTTTCTCATAATTGGATTCACCTGTGTATGAAGGTCAGGGGTCACTGAGCTTACCAAGCCAATTTGAGTTCCAATAATTAGTTCTAAAGGTTTTAGTTCTAAATTTATGCACCTGCCTAATTTTGTTTAAACAATTATAGCACACTTTCTGTAAATCCAATAAACGTAATTTCACTTCTCAAATATCACTGTGTGTGTCTCCTATATAATATATTTAACTGACATTTTTTATCGTAACAACCAACGATTTATACAGGAAAATCATGACGATTAACAAGATTGCCTAAACTTTCGCATCCCACTGTATATCTCCCATATGGTGCAATCCCGCTTTGCCAGAACTTTCCCAACTGACAGAATTTTCCCTATGAGAAAAGAAAGGAATCTGGAGCATTGGAAAATTGTATTCTCAGGGTCTCCTTGTAAGGGAGTCTGCAGTTCTGGTTCAATTGCGGGCAGATATGGTGTGTCCGGGTGGCCGCTGGAGGGGAGGACCGCGGGGATCCCAAAGGCAGACTTGCCGGGCTGATGGCAATACGTTGCGGCCGTTCCTGCCTCCGGTGTCTCCTGCAGGTTCCGTTCCGGCATCCATGCTGGCGCGATCCTGTGCCGAGTTGGTTTGGTCCATGTGCATGCCCGAGGGATGATTCGCAAAGGAATGGGCGGCCAAGTGTGCGTGCATCTTATGAACTCCGTCAGCCACTGGCAGGTAAAGCACCTGTGCACAAATTCAAAGTTGATTAGGGATTTGCTGCACCGGTGCTAATGAGTATGATTATCGCATGACCTATGAGGTTCTGACAAGCAGCACTCTGTGATTGGCCAGCAGGTGTTTAAAAGGTGATCTCCCTGGCTGATTAATGCTCTACAACCTGAGAGTATGCTGGTTCATATTCACTAAGTTTGATCAATGCATGAACTCTGTGTGTCTTCATCTAGTGACTGCCTTATGAAACCTCGTCTCTGCTCTACAGTTGCACCATGTATGGCCTTGGATCAGACCCTGAATACTTCACCGTCTCATCCTTCAGTACCTTGTTTCACAGACTCTTTTGTATGAACTTTAGCCTGGTCTGGCTTTTCTCTGACATTTTCCCACAGAGTTTATTATTTGGACTGCATTATTTCTGTATGATTTCTGGCTTGGACTTTACTGCTGTGTTTTCAATAAATTCACGTTTGTTCAAATCGTTGTTTGTTTGCTTAGGGTTCTGAAGCATCACAGAACAGTGAGCCCCAACTTCCAGTTATCATAGATCGTATCCAACAGCAGCTAGTGGAATTGACCTGAGCAGCAAACCTCTTGGTCCAACACAGGATAAAAATCTTTGCTGTGAATATTAATAAGATCCATGAACAACTGGCAACAATTCGGGGACGAGCTTAAACTCCTCCTCCAGGGTTTGCCCGACCCGACTTCAGCAAAATGCCCAGTGGAACCCAAGATAGCCTTACCTGAGTTTTTCAGGTAATATGCAGGAGTTTTCCAACTTCCATGACTCCTGCCACTTATATAATGAACTGCGCCCTGCATCATCGGGTACTACCAAGCAAAGAATCAGCATAGTGATGTCTCTATTGAGGAAGGACCCACAATGCTGGGCTTTTAACCTCCAGGCAGGGGATCCCGCATTTGACTCAGTAGAGGCCTTCTTTCATGCTATGGGGGTTTTGTATTATGACCCAGAAGAATTTGCTGCCGAGTTCCGTTGCTGGGCCACCTTTACCAACTGGGGGATGCTGCTCTTCGCCACCAGTTCCGGTTGGGACTCTCCGACTCTGTCATAGATCTGCTATTATCTCTACAATCTCTATCATCTCTAGATGAGGCAATCCAGCAAGCAATAAATGAAGATCGTTGCATTCGAGAATGTCGTCTGGAGTGGACTTCTCGTTCAGTTTCTTCCACCCCATCTCCACAACCCTGTAACCTGGCTGAGCAACCCATGGAACTGGGGTCTTCGCGTCTTACCCCTACGAAGAGGGCTCGTCACCAGAATGAGGGTCTTTGTTTATATTGTGGAGGAGTTGGGCACCGACTAAAGAAATATCCTTTACTATTATCGGGAAACGACAAAACCTAATGGAGATTGAGGAGAATCCACTAGGTACTCTGCTGCCTCGTCTTATCATACCTATTATTATTGAGTGGCAAGGGAAGAACCATCCTATCTCCACCTTACTCGGACGAAAATTTAATTGATAATTGGTATTGGCTGGTCACCGGGAAGTCTTAAACCTTTTAACCCTGGACATGCCATCCACTCCTGTGATTTTGGGTCTCCCCTGGTTGAGACTTCATAATCCAGCTGCGGACTGGTGTTCCGGACAAATTTGCAAAGGGGTGTTCTGACCGCTTCACCAGGTGCGTTTGCCGGTGTTGCCACTTGCGTTCACGGAAGTGCTGAGTGCGTTACCCAAATGCTATTATCACTTCCAAAACGTGTTTAGCCCACAAGGGGCCGATATGTTACCTCCACATAGGCCATATGATTGTCCTATTGATTTGTTGCCAGGTACTATGCCACCCAGAGGGCATCTGTATTATCTCACTGACCTGAAATCCAGGCCCAGCGAGAATATATAAAGGAGAATATCTATAAGGGTTTCATCCGACCGTCCACTTCTGCAGGGGCAGGATTATTTTTCGTGGAGAAGAAAGATGGCAGATCGAGACCCTGCATTGATTTTCGCGCCCTCAATCGAATTACATTGAAGAATTAGTACCCCGGGTGGCGGAGCCAGCGCCGGTCTGAGATGGCCGCTTGATTCTGAGCTCCGTGCTACATTCCGTTCTCAGCACTAGCAATCTGAAGCTTTACGCCTGAAAATGGTAACAATTGGGAACCCTAAAGCAGGAGAGCACTCGAGCACCAACAAAAGTCACGCTGCAGGAGGAGACATGGACAAATTTATTAGAATAGCGGCCGCTTCGTTTGTCGCTCGTGAATCCAAGATGGCGCCGGCCCAGCATCAGAAAGCCAGCCAGCAGGACAAATCGGAAGATGAAAGCGACACTGAGGAGCCGCAAGGTAGGGGGGCTCTCCCGATTACAAGAAACTTTCTGAAAAACACCCTGAGCAAAGCCCTAGAGCCCTTGCTAAGTGAATTTGCCGCCCTGCGCCAGGATATGAGACATGTGGGTGATCGAGTTGAAGCGCTCAAAAATAATCAGGCCCAGATACTGGACCATCAGAGGGCTACTTCACGCTCATTCCGAAAGTGTGGCACCTACCTGAACGAACTTCAGAACGCTTAAGAAGATCAGGAAAATAGGGGTCGCCGAAACAATCTGCGCATAAGAGGGATCCCAGAGTCCGTTTTGCCTGAAGACATTCTGGCTGTGGTTATCTTGTGTAGAGAAGGGTCGGCACTGCTGGAATGGACGCGGTGCACGAGTCAGTGGGTAGACGTCCCAATACTTGCAATAGAAGGAAAAAAGACCGGCACTCGCGATGATGATGAATGTTGCGTTTATTCAGTCACATATTATAAGCATATATATGCTTATAATATGTGACTGAATAAACGCAACATTCATCATCATCGCGAGTGCCGGTCTTTTTTCCTTCTATTCCAGCTGTGGTTATCTCCCTCTGCTCCTTGCTCCTTGGCCCAGAGTTCGCCCTAGAGATTGTGATTGAAAGGGCTCATAGTGCATTGCGACCCAAGCCTAAATTAGAGGAGCCTCCAAGAGATATAATATGCAAATTCCTTAACTTTCAAGTCAAATCAGCAGTCCAAGAAGCTGCCTGAAACTGACCAGACATCTTATTTGAAGGTGCTCAAATGTCATTTATCAAGATCTTGCCCCCTCCACCTTGAGGAAGCGCAAATCTCTCAAGCCACTGACGGAATGGCTTCGGGCTAACAGGATCCTCTACAAATGGAATTTTCCCTTTGGATTTTCCTTCTCACAAGGAGGCCACTGCTTTAATATTACTACCCATGCTGATCTGGACGCAGTCTACTATCATCTACAAATTCCTCCCATGCCAATTGACAACTGGGACTTGTTTCAGGACCTCCTTGCCTTACCTGAAGTCCCAACGGTTGCGGCCTTTACCTTACAGCACACCCTCAAGGCTCACAAAGCGGGGAAGAGGAGTCGACAACTGACACCTAAGAGGCTAGCTCAAGATTAGTAACCTCGAACTCTCAGCTGTAATCATCATACCGGGAGGTGTATTCTTCTAGGACTTTCTTGGATCTATCCATATAATTTGCTTCTCCCTTATAGGAGGACTTTCGTTATTGTATGCTTAGAACAGCTTAGTTCTGCTAGTAGATCCATGTTGAAGTCATGTTGAAGTCGTGCATCCTATGATATCGCTCCTGTCTTACATGCTTCACTCGCCTTTCCTCCCCTTTATCTCCCCAACAACTTCTCTATGTTCCTTCTGACTTTATAACCCTCTCGCTTTCCTAGTCCAGCCTGGGCTGGTTCTGGCCTTCCCTTTCTTTAAAACCTGATAGTTGCCTGTATGACTATAATCTATTTCTCGGGTTGCAATTTTCTGTGATGAACGGCATGTTCACTGGTCTTCGACCAATTTTTTCCCCCCATGCTTTACACCAGTGGGTCATCTCGCACACCAAGTTATTTTATTGGTTATTTGTTTTGTTCTCATTGTTTTCCCTGTCCCTTTGTTCAGTTCTAGGTACCTGATACAGTCATCCTTGATTCCTTTGAGGAATATACAGGATTCTGGGGATCCTGCTTCTCCTCTGGATCGGGTGAAGATACCTCAAACTGTAAGTGTTCTCTCCTGGGGGACCAGCACACTCTATATTCCTTCATCTACAATAACCCTTGATCATGGCTGATATTCATATAGCCTCTTATAACGTAAAGGGCTTCAACTCACCCGCCAAAAGAAGCCAAAATTTTCACTATTTTACATAAAGAGGGTTCAGATGTGCTGCTCCTTCAGGAGACACATTTCAGGTTTAATCACTACCCCAATATGGAATGTTCTCATTACCCTCTCTGGCTCCACTGTGGAGGGGGGTTCTGCCTCGTCTAGAGAAGTAAGTATTGGGTTTAAGAGGAAGGTCCCTTTCAAATACGCTACTCATATACAGGACCCAGAGTGTAGATTTATCATGGTTAAAGGTCATATTGGTCCCAAATTATACACCTTTATACAGGGAGTGCAGAATTATTAGGCAAGTTGTATTTTTGAGGATTAATTTTATTATTGAACAACAACCATGTTCTCAATGAACCCAAAAAACTCATTAATATCAAAGCTGGATATTTTTGGAAGTAGTTTTTAGTTTGTTTTTAGTTTTAGCTATTTTAGGGGGATATCTGTGTGTGCAGGTGACTATTACTGTACATAATTATTAGGCAACTTAACAAAAAACAAATATATACCCATTTCAATTATTTATTTTTACCAGTGAAACCAATATAACATCTCAACATTCACAAATATACATTTCTGACATTCAAAAACAAAACAAAAACAAATCAGTGACCAATATAGCCACCTTTCTTTGCAAGGACACTCAAAAGCCTGCCATCCATGGATTCTGTCAGTGTTTTGATCTGTTCACCATCAACATTTCATGCAGCAGCAACCACAGCCTCCCAGACACTGTTCAGAGAGGTGGACTGTTTTCCCTCCTTGTAAATCTCACATTTGATGATGGACCACAGGTTCTCAATGGGGTTCAGATCAGGTGAACAAGGAGGCCATGTCATTAGATTTTCTTCTTTTATACCCTTTCTTGCCAGCCACGTTGTGGAGTACTTGGACGCGTGTGATGGAGCATTGTCCTGCATGAAAATCATGTTTTTCTTACCTTGCAGACTTCTTCCTGTACCACTGCTTGAAGGTGTCTTCCAGAAACTGGCAGTAGGACTGGGAGTTGAGCTTGACTCCATCCTCAACCCAAAAAGGCCCCACAAGCTCATCTTTGATGATACCAGCCCAAACCAGTACTCCACCTCCACCTTGCTGGCGTCTGAGTCGGACTGGAGCTCTCTGCCCTTTACCAATCCAGCCATCTGGCCCATCAAGACTCACTCTCATTTAATCAGTCCATAAAACCTTAGAAAAATCAGTCTTGAGATATTTCTTGGCCCAGTCTTGACGTTTCAGCTTGTGTTTCTTGTTCAGTGGTGGTCGTCTTTCAGCCTTTCTTACCTTGGCCATGTCTCTGAGTGCCCAGTGATGTTGCAGCTCTGAAATATGGCCAAACTGGTGGCAAGTGGCATCTTGGCAGCTGCACGCTTGACTTTTCTCAGTTCATGGGCAGTTATTTTGCGCCTTGGTTTTTCCATACGCTTCTTGCGACCCTGTTGACTATTTTGAATGAAACGCTTGATTGTTCGATGATCACGCTTCAGAAGCTTTGCAATTTTAAGAGTGCTGCATCCCTCTGCAAGATATCTCACTATTTTTGACTTTTCTGAGCCTGTCAAGTCCTTCTTTTGACCCATTTTGCCAAAGGAAAGGAAGTTGCCTAATAATTATGCACACCTGATATAGGGTGTTGATGCCATTAGACCACACCCCTTCTCATTACAGAGATGCACATCACCTAATATGCTTAATTGGTAGTAGGCTTTCGAGCCTATACAGCTTGGAGTAAGACAACATGCATAAAGAGGATGATGTGGTCAAAATACTAATTTGCCTAATAATTCTGCACGTAGTGTAAATCTGTATGCTCCTAACACCAATCAGGCTAAATGGCTCTCTTCCATTGCCCAAACAATTACCTCCTTCAAGGAAGGCATAGTCGTTTTGGGAGGAGATCTCAATATAGTCTTTAACCCCCAAATAGACTCCTCCTCACATAAAACTTCCCACTTCCCCAAGGCGCTCTTTGAAGCTTATCAAAAACATCTTTTGGGACCTCCATCTAATTGATGTCTGGCGTACTCTTTATCCTAATACCCTAGATTATACATTTTACTCACATGTCCATTGTACTTACCACCGCATAGACTACCTTTTCATCTCAAAAGAGCACCTCCAATTATGCCCGAAGGCCAATATTGGGTCTATTCACTTGTCAAACCATGCACCTATCTACCTCATGGTATCCTCCCCAATACGAAAAATCAAAAGTTTTAATTGGAGACTAAACAAATCCATTCTCGGCAATCCTGATTCTATCAAAAAAAATAGCTGCACTATTGGATGAATACTTCAGCTTGAATTCCTTACCGGAGCTCTCGCCCCAAACCGCCTGGGACACGCACAAACCCTTTATCAGGGGTGAGTTCATTAGCATAGGTTCGCATTTGAAAAAACTTTGAGAGAGTAACATTAGTATTCTCCTTTCCAAGATAAACAAGTTGGAATCTGTCCATAAACAATCCCTCTCTGAAATCCAACTCCAAGAGCTCTCCAAGGCAAGAGCCGAATTAAAAGCCCTGCTACAAAGCAACTCAGCTAAATATTATCTCAATTGTCAATACAAATTTTTTGTGCATGGGGACAAAGCCACCAAATTTCTTATGAACAGAATAAAAACCAGAAGGACAGAAAATTACATACACCAACTGTCTTCCCCAAAAGGTGACCCAGTTTTCGCCTCATTTAAAATTGCCAAACAATTTAGGGACTTCTATGAAGCTTTATATAACCTCCCTTCCCCCCTTTCTCCAGCATCCCACTCTTCGCTAGTTGACATATTCTTGAAATCTACATCCTGTCCGACTCTATCAGCAGGTCAAAAACAGTCGCTTGGAATCCCATTTACCATTGACGAGCTGTCCATAGCCTTAGCCCAAATGCCCCAGGGGAAAAGTCCAGGCCCAGATGGACTCCCCGCTTCCTATTACAAAACTTTTAGGAAACAGCTTCTCCCGCGTCTACTCACTGTATGCAATCAGTCCTTGCAAGTAGAGTTGAGCGAACACCTGGATGTTCGGGTTCGAGAAGTTCGGCCGAACTTCCCGGAAATGTTCGGGTTCGGGATCCGAACCCGATCCGAACTTCGTCCCGAACCCGAACCCCATTGAAGTCAATGGGGACCCGAACTTTTCGGCACTAAAACGGCTGTAAAACAGCCCAGGAAAGGGCTAGAGGGCTGCAAAAGGCAGCAACATGTAGGTAAATCCCCTGCAAACAAATGTGGATAGGGAAATGAATTAAAATAAAAATTAAATAAATAAAAATTAACCAAAATCAATTGGAGAGAGGTTCCATAGCAGAGAATCTGGCTTCCCGTCACCCACCACTGGAACAGTCCATTCTCAGATATTTAGGCCCCGGCACCCAGGCAGAGGAGAGAGGTCCCGTAACAGACAATCTGGCTTCATGTCAGCAGAGAATCAGTCTGCATGTCATAGCAGAGAATGAGGCTTCACGTCAGCCACCACTGCAACAATCCATTGGCATATATTTAGGCCTAGCACACAGGCAGAGGAGAGAGGTCCCGTAACAGACAATCTGGCTTCATGTCAGCAGAGAATTAGTCTGCATGTCATAGCAGAGAATGAGGCTTCACGTCAGCCACCACTGCAACAGTCCATTGGCATATATTTAGGCCTAGCACACAGGCAGAGGAGAGAGGTCCCGTAACAGACAATCTGGCTTCATGTCAGCAGAGAATTAGTCTGCATGTCATAGCAGAGAATGAGGCTTCACGTCAGCCACCACTGCAACAGTCCATTGTCATAAATTTAGGCCCAGCACCCAGGCAGAGGAGAGAGGTCCCGTAACAGACAATCTGGCTTCATGTCAGCAGAGAATTAGTCTGCATGTCATAGCAGAGAATCAGGCTTCACGTCAGCCACCACTGCAACAGTCCATTGGCATATATTTAGGCCTAGCACACAGGCAGAGGAGAGAGGTCCCGTAACAGACAATCTGGCTTCATGTCAGCAGAGAATCAGTCTGCATGTCATAGCAGAGAATGAGGCTTCACGTCACCCACCACTGCAACAGTCCATTTTCATAAATTTAGGCCCAGCACCCAGGCAGAGGAGAGAGGTCCCGTAACAGAGGATCTGGCTTCATGTCAGCAGAGAATCAGTCTGCATGTCATAGCAGAGAATGAGGCTTCACGTCACCCACCACTGCAACAGTCCATTTTCATAAATTTAGGCCCAGCACCCAGGCAGAGGAGAGAGGTCCCGTAACAGAGGATCTGGCTTCATGTCAGCAGAGAATCAGTCTGCATGTCATAGCAGAGAATCAGGCTTCACGTCAGCCACCACTGCAACAGTCCATTGTCATAAATTTAGGCCCAGCACCCAGGCAGAGGAGAGAGGTCCCGTAACAGACAATCTGGCTTCATGTCAGCAGAGAATTAGTCTGCATGTCATAGCAGAGAATGAGGCTTCACGTCAGCCACCACTGCAACAGTCCATTGGCATATATGTAGGCCTAGCACACAGGCAGAGGAGAGAGGTCCCGTAACAGACAATCTGGCTTCATGTCAGCAGAGAATTAGTCTGCATGTCATAGCAGAGAATGAGGCTTCACGTCAGCCACCACTGCAACAGTCCATTGGCATATATTTAGGCCTAGCACACAGGCAGAGGAGAGAGGTCCCGTAACAGACAATCTGGCTTCATGTCAGCAGAGAATTAGTCTGCATGTCATAGCAGAGAATGAGGCTTCACGTCAGCCACCACTGCAACAGTCCATTGGCATATATTTAGGCCTAGCACACAGGCAGAGGAGAGAGGTCCCGTAACAGACAATCTGGCTTCATGTCAGCAGAGAATCAGTCTGCATGTCATAGCAGAGAATGAGGCTTCACGTCAGCCACCACTGCAACAGTCCATTGGCATATATTTAGGCCTAGCACACAGGCAGAGGAGAGAGGTCCCGTAACAGACAATCTGGCTTCATGTCAGCAGAGAATTAGTCTGCATGTCATAGCAGAGAATGAGGCTTCACGTCAGCCACCACTGCAACAGTCCATTGGCATATATTTAGGCCTAGCACACAGGCAGAGGAGAGAGGTACCGTAACAGACAATCTGGCTTCATGTCAGCAGAGAATCAGTCTGCATGTCATAGCAGAGAATGAGGCTTCACGTCACCCACCACTGCAACAGTCCATTTTCATAAATTTAGGCCCAGCACCCAGGCAGAGGAGAGAGGTCCCGTAACAGAGGATCTGGCTTCATGTCAGCAGAGAATCAGTCTGCATGTCATAGCAGAGAATCAGGCTTCACGTCAGCCACCACTGCAACAGTCCATTGTCATAAATTTAGGCCCAGCACCCAGGCAGAGGAGAGAGGTCCCGTAACAGACAATCTGGCTTTATGTCAGCAGAGAATTAGTCTGCATGTCATAGCAGAGAATGAGGCTTCACGTCAGCCACCACTGCAACAGTCCATTGGCATATATTTAGGCCTAGCACACAGGCAGAGGAGAGAGGTCCCGTAACAGACAATCTGGCTTCATGTCAGCAGAGAATCAGTCTGCATGTCATAGCAGAGAATGAGGCTTCACGTCACCCACCACTGCAACAGTCCATTTTCATAAATTTAGGCCCAGCACCCAGGCAGAGGAGAGAGGTCCCGTAACAGAGGATCTGGCTTCATGTCAGCAGAGAATCAGTCTGCATGTCATAGCAGAGAAACAGGCTTCACGTCAGCCACCACTGCAACAGTCCATTGTTATAAATTTAGGCCCAGCACCCAGGCAGAGGAGAGAGGTCCCGTAACAGACAATCTGGCTTCATGTCAGCAGAGAATTAGTCTGCATGTCATAGCAGAGAATGAGGCTTCACGTCAGCCACCACTGCAACAGTCCATTGGCATATATGTAGGCCTAGCACACAGGCAGAGGAGAGAGGTCCCGTAACAGACAATCTGGCTTCATGTCAGCAGAGAATTAGTCTGCATGTCATAGCAGAGAATGAGGCTTCACGTCAGCCACCACTGCAACAGTCCATTGGCATATATTTAGGCCTAGCACACAGGCAGAGGAGAGAGGTCCCGTAACAGACAATCTGGCTTCATGTCAGCAGAGAATCAGTCTGCATGTCATAGCAGAGAATGAGGCTTCACTTCACCCACCACTGCAACAGTCCATTTTCATAAATTTAGGCCCAGCACCCAGGCAGAGGAGAGAGGTCCCGTAACAGAGGATCTGGCTTCATGTCAGCAGAGAATCAGTCTGCATGTCATAGCAGAGAATCAGGCTTCACGTCAGCCACCACTGCAACAGTCCATTGTCATAAATTTAGGCCCAGCACCCAGGCAGAGGAGAGAGGTCCCGTAACAGACAATCTGGCTTCATGTCAGCAGAGAATTAGTCTGCATGTCATAGCAGAGAATCAGGCTTCACGTCAGCCACCACTGCAACAGTCCATTGTCATAAATTTAGGCCCAGCACCCAGGCAGAGGAGAGAGGTCCCGTAACAGACAATCTGGCTTCATGTCAGCAGAGAATTAGTCTGCATGTCATAGCAGAGAATCAGGCTTCACGTCAGCCACCACTGCAACAGTCCATTGGCATATATTTAGGCCCTGGCACCCAGACAGAGGAGAGGTTCATTCAACTTTGGGTAGCCTCGCAATATAATGGTAAAATGAAAATAAAAATAGGATTGAATGAGGAAGTGCCCTGGAGTCCAATAATATATGGTTATGGGGAGGTAGTTAATGTTTAATCTGGACAAGGGACGGACAGGTCCTGTGGGATCCATGCCTGGTTCATTTTTATGAACGTCAGCTTGTCCACATTGGCTGTAGACAGGCGGCTGCGTTTGTCTGTAATGACGCCCCCTGCCGTGCTGAATACACGTTCAGACAAAACGCTGGCTGCCGGGCAGGCCAGCACCTCCAAGGCATAAAAGGCTAGCTCTGGCCACGTGGACAATTTAGAGACCCAGAAGTTGAATGGGGCCGAACCATCAGTCAGTACGTGGAGGGGTGTGCACACGTACTGTTCCACCATGTTAGTGAAATGTTGCCTCCTGCTAACACGTTGCGTATCAGGTGGTGGTGCAGTTAGCTGTGGCGTGTTGATAAAAGTTTTCCACATCTCTGCCATGCTAACCCTGCCCTCAGAGGAGCTGGCCGTGACACAGCTGCCTTGGCGACCTCTTGCTCCTCCTCTGCCTTGGCCTTGGGCTTCCACTTGTTCCCCTGTGACATTTGGGAATGCTCTCAGTAGCGCGTCTACCAACGTGCGCTTGTACTCGCGCATCTTCCTATCACGCTCCAGTGCAGGAAGTAAGGTGGGCACATTGTCTTTGTAGCGTGGATCCAGCAGGGTGGCAACCCAGTAGTCCGCACAGGTTAAAATGTGGGCAACTCTGATGTCGTTGCGCAGGCACTGCAGCATGTAGTCGCTCATGTGTGCCAGGCTGCCCAGGGGTAAGGACAAGCTGTCCTCTGTGGGAGGCGTATCGTCATCGTCCTGCCTTTCCCCCCAGCCACGCACCAGTGATGGACCCGAGCTGCGTTGGGTGCCACCCCGCTGTGACCATGCTTCATCCTCATCCTCCTCCACCTCCTCCTCATCCTCGTCCTCCTCGTCCTCCAGTAGTGGGCCCTGGCTGGCCACATTTGTACCTGGCCTCTGCTGTTGCCAAAAACCTCCCTCTGAGTCACTTCGAAGAGACTGGCCTGAAAGTGCTAAAAATGACCCCTCTTCCTCCTCCTCCTCCTCCTCCTCCTCCTCCTGGGCCACCTCCTCTTCCATCATCGCCCTAAGTGTTTTCTCAAGGAGACATAGAAGTGGTATTGTAACGCTGATAACGGTGTCATCGCCACTGGCCATGTTGGTGGAGTACTCGAAACAGCGCAACAGGGCACACAGGTCTCGCATGGAGGCCCAGTCATTGGTGGTGAAGTGGTGCTGTTCTGTAGTGCGACTGACCCGTGCGTGCTGCAGCTGAAACTCCACTATGGCCTGCTGCTGCTCGCACAGTCTGTCCAGCATGTGCAAGGTGGAGTTCCACCTGGTGGGCACGTCGCATATGAGGCGGTGAGCGGGAAGGCCGAAGTTACGCTGTAGCGCAGACAGGCGAGCAGCAGCAGGATGTGAACGCCGGAAGCGCGAACAGACGGCCCGCACTTTATGCAGCAGCTCTGACATGTCGGGGTAGTTGTGAATGAACTTCTGCACCACCAAATTCAGCACATGCGCCAAGCAAGGGATGTGCGTCAAATTGGCTAGTCCCAGAGCTGCAACGAGATTTCGCCCATTATCACACACCACCAGGCCGGGCTTGAGGCTCACCGGCAGCAACCACTCGTCGGTCTGTTGTTCAATACCCCGCCACAACTCCTGTGCGGTGTGGGGCCTGTCCCCCAAACATATGAGTTTCAGAATGGCCTGCTGACGTTTACCCCGGGCTGTGCTGAAGTTGGTGGTGAAGGTGTGTGGCTGACTGGATGAGCAGGTGGAAGAAGAGGAGGAGGAAGCCGAGTAGGAGGAGGTGGCAACAGGAGGCAAAGAATGTTGCCCTGCGATCCTTGGCGGCGGAAGGACGTGCGCCAAACAGCTCTCCGCCTGGGGCCCAGCTGCCACTACATTTACCCAGTGTGCAGTTAGGGAGATATAGCGTCCCTGGCCGTGCTTACTGGTCCACGTATCTGTGGTTAGGTGGACCTTGCTACAGATGGCGTTGCGCAGTGCACACTTGATTTTATCGGATACTTGGTTGTGCAGGGAAGGCACGGCTCTCTTGGAGAAGTAGTGCCGGCTGGGAACAACATACTGTGGGACAGCAAGCGACATGAGCTGTTTGAAGCTGTCTGTGTCCACCAGCCTAAATGACAGCATTTCATAGGCCAGTAGTTTAGAAATGCTGGCATTCAGGGCCAGGGATCGAGGGTGGCTAGGTGGGAATTTACGCTTTCTATCAAATGTTTGTGAGATGGAGAGCTGAACGCTGGCGTGTGACATGGTTGAGACGCTTGGTGACGGAGGTGGTGGTGGTGGTGTTGGTGGTACATCCCCTGTTTGCTGGGCGGCAGGTGCCAACGTTCCTCCAGAGGCGGAGGAAGAGGCCGAGGCGGCAGCAGCAGAATAGGCCGAGGCGGCAGCAGCAGAAGAGGTAGCAGGGGGAGCCTGAGTGACTTCCTTGGTTTTAAGGTGTTTACTCCACTGCAGTTCATGCTTTGCATGCAGGTGCCTGGTCATGCAGGTTGTGCTCAGGTTCAGAACGTTAATGCCTCGCTTCAGGCTCTGATGGCACAGCGTGCAAACCACTCGGGTCTTGTCGTCAGCACATTGTTTGAAGAAGTGCCATGCCAGGGAACTCCTTGAAGCTGCCTTTGGGGTGCTCGGTCCCAGATGGCGGCGGTCAGTAGCAGGCGGAGTCTCTTGGCGGCGGGTGTTCTGCTTTTGCCCACTGCTCCCTCTTTTGCTACGCTGTTGGCTCGGTCTCACCACTGCCTCTTCCTCCGAACTGTGAAAGTCAGTGGCACGACCTTCATTCCATGTGGGGTCTAGGACCTCATCGTCCCCTGCATCGTCTTCCACCCAGTCTTGATCCCTGACCTCCTGTTCAGTCTGCACACTGCAGAAAGACGCAGCAGTTGGCACCTGTGTTTCGTCATCATCAGAGACATGCTGAGGTGGTATTCCCATGTCCTCATCATCAGGAAACATAAGTGGTTGTGCGTCAGTGCATTCTATGTCTTTCACCGCTGGGGAAGGGCTAGGTGGATGCCCTTGGGAAACCCTGCCAGCGGAGTCTTCAAACAGCATAAGAGACTGCTGCATAACTTGAGGCTGAGACAGTTTCCCTGGTATGCATGGGGGTGATGTGACAGACTGATGGGGTTGGTTTTCAGGCGCCATCTGTGCGCTTTCTGCAGAAGACTGGGTGGGAGATAATGTGAACGTGCTGGATCCACTGTCGGCCACCCAATTGACTAATGCCTGTACCTGCTCAGGCCTTACCATCCTTAGAACGGCATTGGGCCCCACCATATATCGCTGTAAATTCTGGCGGCTACTGGGACCTGAGGTAGTTGGTACACTAGGACGTGTGGATGTGGCAGAACGGCCACGTCCTCTCCCAGCACCAGAGGGTCCACTAACACCACCACGACCATGTCCACGTCCGCGTCCCTTACTAGATGTTTTTCTCATTGTTATGGTTCACCACAACAACAAATATATTATTTGGCCCAATGTATTGTATTCAAATTCAGCGGGATATAAATTTGAGGCCTAGTATTTAGGCGCTGGGTGACCGGTATGGATTTACTAACAGAATTAGACTTGGAAATGCACAGTAGCGTGTGTGTGAAGTTATTCTGAATGACCCTATGTGCACCTTGAATATTATATACCCTTTTTGGGATAGATTTCAAATAGCTCTGATATAGCAGGAACCACTAAATTATGAAATTGCTAAATTGGGAATTGTACTTCAACCCAGAACAAAAAATGTGCTTTGACGGACACTAAATAACTTTCCCAGCTACAACAGGACAGCGGTAACGAGAGATTTAGCGGGATATAAATTTGAGGCCTAGTATTTAGGCGCTGGGTGACCGGTATGGATTTAGTGACAGAATTAGACTTGGAAATGCACAGTAGCGTGTGTGTGAAGTTATTCTGAATGACCCTATGTGCACCTTGAATATTATATACCCTTTTAGGGATAGATTTCAAATAGCTCTGATATAGCAGGAACCACTAAATTATGAAATTGCTAAATTGGGAATTGTACTTCAACCCAGAACAAAAAATGTGCTTTGACGGACACTAAATAACTTTCCCAGCCACAACAGGACAGCGGTAACGAGAGATTTAGCGGGATATAAATTTGAGGCCTAGTATTTAGGCGCTGGGTGACCGGTATGGATTTAGTGACAGAATTAGACTTGGAAATGCACAGTAGCGTGTGTGTGAAGTTATTCTGAATGACCCTATGTGCACCTTGAATATTATATACCCTTTTAGGGATAGATTTCAAATAGCTCTGATATAGCAGGAACCACTAAATTATGAAATTGCTAAATTGGGAATTGTACTTCAACCCAGAACAAAAAATGTGCTTTGACGGACACTAAATAACTTTCCCAGCCACAACAGGACAGCGGTAACGAGAGATTTAGCGGGATATAAATTTGAGGCCTAGTATTTAGGCGCTGGGTGACCGGTATGGATTTAGTGACAGAATTAGACTTGGAAATGCACAGTAGCGTGTGTGTGAAGTTATTCTGAATGACCCTATGTGCACCTTGAATATTATATACCCTTTTAGGGATAGATTTCAAATAGCTCTGATATAGCAGGAACCACTAAATTATGAAATTGCTAAATTGGGAATTGTACTTCAACCCAGAACAAAAAATGTGCTTTGACGGACACTAAATAACTTTCCCAGCCACAACAGGACAGCGGTAACGAGAGATTTAGCGGGATATAAATTTGAGGCCTAGTATTTAGGCGCTGGGTGACCGGTATGGATTTAGTGACAGAATTAGACTTGGAAATGCACAGTAGCGTGTGTGTGAAGTTATTCTGAATGACCCTATGTGCACCTTGAATATTATATACCCTTTTTGGGATAGATTTCAAATAGCTCTGATATAACAGGAACCACTAAATTATGAAATTGCTAAATTGGGAATTGTACTTCAACCCAGAACAAAAAATGTGCTTTGACGGACACTAAATAACTTTCCCAGCTACAACAGGACAGCGGTAACGAGAGATTTAGCGGGATATAAATTTGAGGCCTAGTATTTAGGCGCTGGGTGACCGGTATGGATTTAGTGACAGAATTAGACTTGGAAATGCACAGTAGCGTGTGTGTGAAGTTATTCTGAATGACCCTATGTGCACCTTGAATATTATATACCCTTTTAGGGATAGATTTCAAATAGCTCTGATATAACAGGAACCACTAAATTATGAAATTGCTAAATTGGGAATTGTACTTCAACCCAGAACAAAAAATGTGCTTTGACGGACACTAAATAACTTTCCCAGCTACAACAGGACAGCGGTAACGAGAGATTTAGCGGGATATAAATTTGAGGCCTAGTATTTAGGCGCTGGGTGACCGGTATGGATTTAGTGACAGAATTAGACTTGGAAATGCACAGTAGCGTGTGTGTGAAGTTATTCTGAATGACCCTATGTGCACCTTGAATATTATATACCCTGTTAGGGATAGATTTCAAATAGCTCTGATATAGCAGGAACCACTAAATTATGAAATTGCTAAATTGGGAATTGTACTTCAACCCAGAACAAAAAATGTGCTTTGACGGACACTAAATAACTTTCCCAGCCACAACAGGACAGCGGTAACGAGAGATTTAGCGGGATATAAATTTGAGGCCTAGTATTTAGGCGCTGGGTGACCGGTATGGATTTAGTGACAGAATTAGACTTGGAAATGCACAGTAGCGTGTGTGTGAAGTTATTCTGAATGACCCTATGTGCACCTTGAATATTATATACCCTTTTTGGGATAGATTTCAAATAGCTCTGATATAGCAGGAACCACTAAATTATGAAATTGCTAAATTGGGAATTGTACTTCAACCCAGAACAAAAAATGTGCTTTGACGGACACTAAATAACTTTCCCAGCTACAACAGGACAGCGGTAACGAGAGATTTAGCGGGATATAAATTTGAGGCCTAGTATTTAGGCGCTGGGTGACCGGTATGGATTTAGTGACAGAATTAGACTTGGAAATGCACAGTAGCGTGTGTGTGAAGTTATTCTGAATGACCCTATGTGCACCTTGAATATTATATACCCTTTTTGGGATAGATTTCAAATAGCTCTGATATAGCAGGAACCACTAAATTATGAAATTGCTAAATTGGGAATTGTACTTCAACCCAGAACAAAAAATGTGCTTTGACGGACACTAAATAACTTTCCCAGCCACAACAGGACAGCGGTAACGAGAGATTTAGCAGGATATAAATTTGAGGCCTAGTATTTAGGCGCTGGGTGACCGGTATGGATTTAGTGACAGAATTAGACTTGGAAATGCACAGTAGCGTGTGTGTGAAGTTATTCTGAATGACCCTATGTGCACCTTGAATATTATATACCCTTTTTGGGATAGATTTCAAATAGCTCTGATATAGCAGGAACCACTAAATTATGAAATTGCTAAATTGGGAATTGTACTTCAACCCAGAACAAAAAATGTGCTTTGACGGACACTAAATAACTTTCCCAGCCACAACAGGACAGCGGTAACGAGAGATTTAGCGGGATATAAATTTGAGGCCTAGTATTTAGGCGCTGGGTGACCGGTATGGATTTAGTGACAGAATTAGACTTGGAAATGCACAGTAGCGTGTGTGTGAAGTTATTCTGAATGACCCTATGTGCACCTTGAATATTATATACCCTTTTAGGGATAGATTTCAAATAGCTCTGATATAGCAGGAACCACTAAATTATGAAATTGCTAAATTGGGAATTGTACTTCAACCCAGAACAAAAAATGTGCTTTGACGGACACTAAATAACTTTCCCAGCCACAACAGGACAGCGGTAACGAGAGATTTAGCGGGATATAAATTTGAGGCCTAGTATTTAGGCGCTGGGTGACCGGTATGGATTTAGTGACAGAATTAGACTGGGATATGGCCAAAAAATAACCACACTATTGCTGGTTAAATGCACTTGGTGACGGGCGCAGCTTGCCCCTGATGTAGTATATGGCCAAAAAATGAACAGACTATTGCTGGTTAAATGCACTTGGTGTCACAGCTTGACCAACCACACTACTGAGGGTTAAATGCACTTGGTGACGGGCGCAGCTTGCCCCTGATGTAGTATATGGCCAAAAAATGAACAGACTATTGCTGGTTAAATGCACTTGGTGTGACAGCTTCACCCTGATGTAGGCTTTAGCCAAAAAACAACCACACCATTGAGGGTTAAATGCACTTGGTGACAGGCGCAGCTTGCCCCTGATTTAGTATATGGCCAAAAAATGAACAGACTATTGCTGGTTAAATGCACTTGGTGTGACAGCTTCACCCTGATGTAGGCTTTAGCCAAAAAACAACCACACCATTGAGGGTTAAATGCACTTGGTCGCAGCTTGGATGCACTTGGTCGCAGCACCGCACAAGACACAAAATGGCCGCCGATCACCCCATAAAAAAGTGACTGACAAACGGTCTGGGCAGCCTAAAAACAGTGAGTGAGCATTTGAGTATCAGCAGCTCAATGATGCACAGCTGCAGATCGATCGATTAATCAAGTGAAGTCCTTTGGAGGAGTTAATCTGCCTAATCTCGCCCTACTGTCGCATCCGCAACCTCTCCCTACGCTAATCAGAGCAGAGTGACGGGCGGCGCTATGTGACTCCAGCTTAAATAGAGGCTGGGTCACATGGTGCTCTGGCCAATCACAGCCATGCCAATAGTAGGCATGGCTGTGACTGGCCTCTTGGGGCAAGTAGTATGACGCTTGTTGATTGGCTGCTTTGCAGCCTTTCAAAAAGCGCCAAGAAAGCGTCACAAAAGCGCCAAGAAAGCGACGAACACCGAACCCGAACCCGGACTTTTACGAAAATGTCCGGGTTCGGGTCCGTGTCACGGACACCCCAAAATTCGGTACGAACCCGAACTATACAGTTCGAGTTCGCTCATCCCTACTTGCAAGGCATCCCTCTATCCAGAGACATAACGACTGCTCATATAGCTTTAATTCCTAAAGAGGGGAAGGACTCTAAGCTGTGCGCAAACTATAGGCCTATCTATCTTCTAAACATTGACCTTAAGCTTTTAGCAAAACTACTGGCGAACCGTTTAGCAGACCTTCTTCCTCTTTTGGTGCATATGGATCAGGTGGGCTTTGTGCATAATAGGGAGGGTAGAGACAACACTGCCAGAGTCATTAATGCGCTCTGTTATGCAAGTTATCCTCTCCTCTTGTACTCCTCAGCACTGACGCTGAAAAAGCGTTTGACCGCATAAATTGGAATTATTTAAACCATGTTTTAGAATTTTTCGTCCTGCCTGATCCATATATTAAAGCTGTATTTGCTATGTACAACCAGGCCACGGCCCGCGTCATGGTAAATGGTGACCTATCCTCTCCTTTCCAAATCCACAATGGAACCCGGCAAGGTTGCCCTCTGCCCCCCCTTTTATTCATCCTGGCAATGGAACCCCTCCAATCCACGCTTCGGGCAGATACTGAGATTAAAGGATTATATTTAGGGGGCCGGAGTCACAAACTAGCGGCATTCGCTGATGACGTTATGATTATGACATCTAATCCTAAAATTTCCCTTCCTATAATTCAGGAGCATTTAAAGAATTATAGTGCTGTTTCTGACTTTAAGATTAACGAGAGTAAATCTATCATAATCAGTACTGGTCTATCCCCGCAACTTAAACTCGCCTTAATGGAAAATTCCCCATTCAATTGGTCTTCCTCAACCATTACTTATCTAGGAGTGAAACTTAGCCCCAACATTTTCAGATCTCTTTGTACTTAAAGGGTTTCTACCACTTCGTGTCACTTATTTAGCTGTCAGACACTAGCGATCCGCTAGTGTCTGCTCTGGCCAACCATCCTAATATAATTGCTTTTGGGGCGGTGGTTTGGCTAAAAAAAACTACTTTTATTAATATGCTAATGAGCCTCTAGGTGCTATGGGGGCGTCATTAGCACCTATGTATTCTGCGCATGCGCAGTAAATGTCTGACAGCTTCCCTGCTCAGACATCTCCACTGCGCCTGTTCCTCGGAGCACTATGGCGTCATCGCGCAGGCGCAGTGGAGATGTCTGAGCAAGGAAGCGGTCAGACATTTACTGCGCATGCGCAGAATACATACGAAGATCGCATTCAGGAGGAGATGGGCGGGCTGGAGGGACGCGCTCGGCGGTGGCAGTTTCTGAAGGTAGACGGAGCCTCTAGGTGCTAATGACGCCCCCATAGCACCTAGAGGCTCATTAGCATATTAATAAAAGTAGTTTTTTTAGCCAAACCACCGCCCCAAAAGCAATTATATTAGGATGGTTGGCCAGAGCAGACACTAGCGGATCGCTAGTGTCTGACAGCTAAATATGTGCAACGAAGTGGTAGAAACCCATTAACTATGTCCCATTAAAAACTTCATTATTCATAGCACTAGATAAAATCACTAAATCAGCCCCAACTCTCTCATGGTTTGGTAGGAAAAACCTTCTCTCTTCTCTTATCATTCCCCGTCTCACCTACCTCCAAAAGTCCTCCCAATTCCCATTCCAAAGTCCTATTATGCCTCTCTAAAACAAAGATTTAGAACATTCGTATGGAATGGTAAGAAAGCTAGACTCTCCTACTCCTTCCTGTCTCATTCGCGCTTGGCAGGCGGGATTGGTCTGCCAGACCCTGAACTCTATGGGAAGGCCATTCTAATGTCCAGAATCATTGATTGGCTGAGGAATACAAGAAACAAATCCTGGGTAGCTTTGGAACAAAGCATCATTGGAATGCCAGCTCCTGCTCTATGTTTGGGCCACTACACCCCTCCCCCAATCAACTTGCAGCCATTTCCAATAATTCAAGCTACTGTGGAAGCTTGGAAGTGGTGGAACTGCTCCCATTGCTCGGTACCCTTTCCTTCTCCCCTTATCACAACTAGTGATATCCTTGGCTCTTCCTCCATTGGGCTTCGAAACACCTCCTCTAAATTAATTAGATCCTCTTCTGTGCCAATCTCTCATCTTTTAGAGCCTCAAGGCTTATCACCTTTGAATGAAACCCTTCTAAACCCACAACCCTGTGACTTCACCCAAAAAACCTATTTCCCTCATCTACAACAAATTGAGATCTCCACCCTAATTACCAAACCGGCTTTCATCCGCTCTTGGGAAAAGGAAACTGGATTGGATCTCCCTCTCCAAATTCTACTCATACTATTTGAAATCCCACATAAGTCATCAAGGTGTGTTCGGGCTCAGGAGAATGGCTATATAATTCTGTCACAATGGTATATCACGCCAATTAAGTTTTCACACTTCACTAGGCCTACCTCTAACAAATGCTGGAGATGTCAAGAGGAGAAAGGTACCTTCCTCCATATCTGGTAGTTGTGCCCCCCTATCAACAAATGGTGGGAGGAGATATTTCAGATTTGCAATCAAATATGTTCCTCAGCTGTTGTTATTTCCCCTTATGGGGCCCTGCTTTCCTTTTTCAATGACAACACTACCCCTCCCCCTACCTTTCTCTTCAAACAGCTTTTGTTAGCGGCTCGTCTCTTGATACCCAAATACTGGTTACAGACTAGCATTCCCTCAGTGGAGCAATGGAGGCTTAAGGTTGACCAAATTTACCGTTTTGAGGAGCTGGCCTCCTGGGAATCACGAACGCACCCGACATTTTTAAGAAGGTGGTCTCCCTGGACAAAATACAGGTTCCTTTAGTACTAAGCTATTCAGCTCCACCTTTTTATGACTTTCGGTTTTGCCTTGTGAGTCCCACTGCAAAACAAAGTATGGCTAAATGGGTTATATTGCCAGAGGTGGGCTGGGAAGGTGAATCAGTTTGTCTTGTGTCGTCACAAGCACCCCATGCAGATTGGAGTCGGCGATCTTGTTCATAATGCAAGGTTTCTTTTACTCTAGTGCGAAAATAAAATTTTAAAACTTAAAAAAAAAGAATCAGTCCCCCCTTTCCACTTATTGAAGATTTGTTTGCTCAGGTGGCAGGGGCCCGAATTTTTACCAAACTCGATTTGAGGGGTGTGTACAACTAAGTACGGATTTGTAAGGGTGATGAATGTAAGACCGCATTTAATACTAGAGATGGGCATTATGAGTATCTTGTGATGCCTTTCGGTCTCTGTAATGCTCCTGCATTCTTCCAGGAGTTCATCAATGATGTCCTCCAGGATTTCTTGGGTATATTTTTGGTTGTTTATTTAGATGATATACTAATCTACTTATTAGACTTGCAGACTCACCAGGATTATGGATCATGTTTGTCAGGTTTTCCAGAAGCTGAGAGAGAATCACATGTATGCCAAGCTCGAGAAATGCTTGTTTGAAGTGAAAGAATTGCCTTTTCTAGGGTATATAGTCTCTGAACAAGGATTGGCAATGGACCCCTCCAAACTCTCAGCTGTCCTGGACTGGCCTCAGCCTAGAGATCTGAAGGGATTACAGCTTTTCCTAGGTTTCTCCAATTTCTATTGCAAATTTATTAAGAACTTTTCTGCGGTAGTGCTGCCTCTCACTAACCTCACTAAGAAGGGGATGGACCCTTCTGAGTGGACGAAAAGGGCTGGCAAAGCCTTTGAGACGGTAAAGCAAGCCTTTTGCTAAGCTCCAATCCTCACTCATCCAGACAGTTCTCAACCTTTTTTCCTTGAGTTTGACGCCTCTGAGGTCGGTGTGGGGGTGGTTCTGTCTCAGTACTCTGGAAATCCTGAGAGGCTTCATCCTTGTGCCTTTTTCTCTTGAAAGCTCTTTTCAGCCAAGCGTAACTATGATATCGGTAATAGAGAGGTTTTGGGGGTTAAGTTGGCCTTTCAAGAGTGGAGACATTGGCTAGAGGGTGTGGAACATCCCATTACAGTTTACACCGACCACGAGAACCTTGAGTATATCGAAGGAGCTAAGAGATTAAACTCTCGCCAAGCCCGCTGGGCATAGTTTTTTTACACGCTTTAATTTCCGCTTAACCTATAAACCAGGAACCAAGAATGTCAAAGTGGATGCTCTTTCACCATTGTTTCCCTGAAGCCCCTTCTGGACATGACACTGAGCCAGAACCCATTATTCCTGCAAGGTATTTCATAGCCGCCTTGAACACCTCAGGGATAATGGAGGATCTGTCTTCACTGCTCTTACCTTTACAGGCTGAGAGCCCTCCTAACAAACCGAAAGGTTGGCTGTTTGTGCCTTTAAATTTCAGACTCAGGGTTTTGCAACAACTGCAAAATTCTAAGTTGGCCAGGCACCAGGGGATAAAGAAAACCATATCCCTTTGTAAACGTCATGTCTGGTGGCCCAAGATGTTTTTTTTATGTCAAAGCCTATGTCCAAGCATGTAGTGTCTGTGCTCGCTGTAAATCGTCTCAGTCCACCCCTTCTAATACTTTGCTTCCTCTGTCCATTCCTTCGACCCCGTGGACCCACATGTCTATGGATTTCATAGAGGATCTGCCTAGATCTTCCAGCTGTACAGTAATTTGGGTAGTGGTGGTTTTAGTAAAATGGCTCATTTTATTCCACTTCCTGGATTACCATCGGCTGGAGAGCTGACAGATCTGTTTGTGAAACATGTCTTCCGATTACACGGGGCATTGGAGGATATTGTTTCAGATAGGGGAGTTCAGTTTATCTCCCATTTCTGGCGTTTCTTCTGCTCCCGTCTAGGGATTAGGCTGTCATTTTCATCTGGGTCTCCACCCGAAACATCCCGTTGCGTCAACCATCTGCCAAACTGGGGCCTAGATTCATTGATTCATACCCAGGTATACAAAAAATTAACCGGGTGACTTACAAGGTTGCTCTTCCTCCGTCGATTCGAGGAGTGAGCACCTTTCATGTTTCAATGCTTAAATCAGCAGCTGAGTCAGCTCCGGTGGAGGTTCAAGGGGAGCCTGAATTTGAGGTCAATAAGATTTTGGATTCCCGCTTTGTCCAGAGATCTCTCCAGTATTTAGTGGACTGGAAGGGATTTGGTCCAGAGGAGATATGTTGGGTACCTGCCTACCAGGTCCATGCTAAGGAATTGGTAGCAACTTTCCACCATGATAATCCGGGGAAGCCCCGTTTGGAGTCTTCTGAGCTATCTCCTAGATGGGGGGGGGGGAGTAATGTAAGTGTCACGAGGGTGTCAAGAGCCACGCCTGACTCCGTTGTACCCGGGGTCAGGAGGTCGCAGCGGTTGGTTTGCTTTACAAACCCTTTTGGCTCACTCAGGGATCCGTAGCTCCTTCTCTCAGCTGTTCCTTGTCCAGCACTCCCAATCCTCCTTATATTCCCCTCTCACACTTCTCTGGTTGCCAGATATAGAGCTTGCTGCCTGGACATCTATTCTGACCCACTGGAGCTGTGTTGCTGCGTTCTCTGAGTGTTGCCTTGGAACGCTACCCTCCGGATCCCTGTTGGACCTTTGTGGACAATTGTTGCCGTCCACCTGGGTGTTTGTGTTTGTCTGTGTTTGTCTGTCCTCTCCCTGGTGTTTCCCTCTTAGTGCAGTGGTGAGGACTAGCGATCATTATCTAGGGCTCATTTTAGGGAAAGCCAGGGTTTAGGCACGTGATCGCCGCACGGGTGAGGAACCCGTCTAGGGACGTCAGGGCAGGCAGGTGCCAGCTGCAAGGTGAGTTAGGGGTCACCACCTTTCCCTCTCCCTTGGGCAGGGCTTTCCCTGTTTTCCTCCTTGTGCGTGTTGCCGGCCATTACATTATATCTGTCCCTTATTTTTGTGTAGGTAAAAAAAAAATATTTTTTTACCTACTTAGAATCCAGTATGGATCCAATTGCTGCTCTGTCCAAACAATTTCATGGCCTGTCTTTGGAGGTGGCAGGATTGAAGGCGTCGGTCCTCCAGCAACAGCAGCAATTACAACAGACCGCAAGCCCAGCGGTTGCTACTGGTAACCAGGTTGTTGCGGAACCCAAGGTCCCTCTCCCTGACAGATTTTCTGGGGGAAGGGACAAGTTTTTGACTTTTCGTGAGGCCTGTAAACTATACTTTAAACTGCGTCCTTACTCCTCTGGTAATGAAGAACAGCGGGTGGGTGTTGTTATTTCCCTGCTGCAGGGGGACCCGCAGTCCTGGGCGTTCTCTTTACCTACTGATTCCCAGGCTCTTCGGTCAGTGGATGAGTTTTTCGGGGCCTTGGGTCTCATATATGACGACCCTGACCGAGTCGCACTGGCTGAATCAAAATTACGGAGACTCCTACAAGGAGAGCGGCCGGTAGAGGAGTATTGCTCTGACTTCCGTAGGTGGGCTACGGATACCCAATGGAACGACCCGGCTCTCAGGAGTCAGTTCTGCTCTGGGTTATCCGAAAGGGTTAAGGATGCGCTTGCATTGTATGAGACCCCCTTTTCCCTTGATGCAGTTATGTCCCTTTCTATCCGTATAGATAGACGCCTTAGGGACAGGTTGAAAAAACCGAAGCCATTGGTAACCCCTCCCAAGCAGCAGTTAGTCTGTACGGACTTAGACGAGCCTATGCAGCTAGGAGGAACTACTCGTCAGGTCCGTCCTCCTGAGGTTCGCCGTAGGCATGGGGGTTGTTTTTTTTTGTGGGGAGAGGGGTCATTTCATTAATGTCTGTCCTTCTTTCCTCAGAAACAAAAAACCGTCGGAAAACTACTAACCCCAGGCTGTGTGGAGGATGTCAGCCGGGGGGTATACGTTTCCTCCATACGTACATCGCAATTTGTGTTGCCAGCGGTTATTGTTTTTGGTGATAAGACAGAGACTATTTCTTTCTTTCTAGACAGTGGAGCAGGGGTAAATTTGATAGATGCCCATTTTGCCCGCACTATGGGTTTGTCTCTCTGTACACTACAGAGACCTATTCCCATATTTGCTATAGATTCTGCTCCTCTGTCTCAGAGAAACCTCACCCACATCGTTCATAATTTACACCTTCGGGTAGGGGACCACTATAACGAGATGCTCTCATGTTTTTTTCTGGAGGGGCTTCCCGCTCCGGTAGTGCTGGGTCTTCCCTGGTTGATAGCGCACAATCCAGTGGTGGATTGGCAGGCCAGGGAGATATTGGAGTGGAGTGAGCCGTGCAGAGAAAATTGCTTAAATAGCAATTGCTTAGTCGCCTCCATAGCTACCCTACCTACATTTGTTTCAGACTTTGAGGACGTTTTTTCTGAAAAGGGTTGTCAGAAGTTACCACCTCATCGTCCTTATGATTGCCCGGTTAACCTTATTCCTGGCGCAAAATTACCCAAGACCAGGTTATATAATCTTTCAGGTCCAGAGAGACAAGCCATGAAGGATTATATCTCCGAGAGTTTGGCTAAGGGACACATCAGACCCTCTTCTTCACCCGTGGCTGCAGGGTTTTTCTTTGTTATAAAGAAAGATGGGGGCCTGCGTCCTTGCCTAGATTTTCGTGAATTAAATCGGATAACCATCCGAGACCCATACCCTCTTCCTCTCATTCCTGACCTGTTTAACCAGATTGCGGGTGCTAGGTGGTTCTCCAAACTCGATCTTAGGGGGGCCTACAATCTGATTCGTATTAAAGAGGGGGATGAGTGGAAAACAGCTTTTAACACCCCTGAGGGGCATTATGAAAATCTAGTTATGCCTTTCGGCCTGACCAATGCTCCTGCCGTCTTTCAACATTTCGTTAATGACATTTTTAGTCATCTAATCGGCAGGTTTGTGGTAATATACCTAGATGATATCTTAATTTATTCGTCTGATCTGAGAACACATGAGGAGCATGTCAGACAAGTACTACAGGTCCTACGGACGAATGAATTATATGCTAAAATTGAAAAATGTGTTTTTGCCGTTCAGGAGATACAATTCCTAGGTTATTATTTATCTGCGTCAGGTTTCCGTATGGATCCTAGGAAGGTCCAGGCAATTTTGGATTGGGATCTTCCTGAGAACCTCAAAGCACTACAACGGTTCTTGGGCTTCGCCAATTTCTATAGGAAATTCATTAAAAATTATTCGGTGATCGTAAAACCCCTTACTGACATGACTAGGAAGGGGACAGATTTTTCTAAATGGTCTGACGCCGCAAAAGTTGCTTTTTCCTCTCTAAAAAAGAGGTTTACCTCAGCACCTGTACTAGTCCAACCTGATGTCTCTCAGCCTTTTATTGTTGAAGTCGATGCATCAGAGGTGGGAGTGGGGGCTGTACTGTCTCAGGGTCCGTCTCCTGGCAAATGGCGTCCTTGTGCTTTCTTTTCTAAAAAACTATCTGCAGCAGAACAGAACTACGATATTGGCAATAGGGAACTGTTAGCTATTAAACTTGCGTTTGAGGAGTGGCGTCACTTTTTAGAGGGGGCAGTCCACCCCGTCACTGTGTTTACGGACCACAAAAATCTGCTGTACCTCGAATCAGCTAAGCGTCTCACCCCTAGACAGGCTAGGTGGTCGCTATTTTTTACCAGGTTTAACTTTGTGATTACCTATCGTCCTGGGGTAAAGAATACCAAGGCTGATGCACTATCTCGTTGTTTCCCTGGAGGGGGTAATGTGAGTGATCCGGTACCCATTCTACAAAGAGGAGTGGTTGTCTCTGCGGTACACTCTGCTTTGGAGGGGAAGGTGTTAGAGGCCCAGGGGGATGCCCCGGTCTCTTGCCCCTCAGAGAAATTGTTTGTACCGTTGAACCTACGTCTCGAATTATTAAAGGAACATCATAATTCGGCACTTGCTGGGCACCCGGGTAGTAAAGCAACCTTAGAGCTATTGTCTCGTCGTTTTTGGTGGCCAAGGTTGCGTCAGGATGTATTGGATTTTGTGTCTTCTTTTTCTACCTGTGTGCGCGCAAAGGTTTCACATACACGTCCTGCAGGGTCTCTATTACCACTCGTCATTCCCAATAGACCATGGACACATCTGTCTATGGATTTTATCACTGACTTACCTTTGTCTGCGGGTAAAACAGTGATTTTGGTAGCAGTGGACAGGTTTAGCAAAATGGCACACTTTATTGCGTTACCCGCACTACCTAATGCTAAAACTCTTGCTCGGGTATTCGTCAGTGAGATCGTGAAGCTTCACGGGGTCCCCTCCGATGTTGTTTCGGATCGGGGAACCCAGTTTATTTCTAAATTTTGGAAAGCCTTTTGTTCCCGTTTGGGGGTTCACTTGTCCTTTTCCTCAGCTTTCCATCCTCAGTCGAATGGACAGACTGAGCGTACCAACCAAAACCTGGAGACATATCTAAGATGTTTTGTGTCTGAAAACCAAGAGTTGTGGTCGTTATATTTACCATTAGCTGAGTTTGCCATAAATAATCGTCGTCAGGAATCCACTGGCAAGTCACCATTTCTTGGTGCATATGGTTTTCATCCCCAATTCTGTACTTTCAAAGAGGGGGGGTCTTCTGGGGTTCCCGAAGAGGAACGGTTTTCGTCATCTCTTTCATCAGTATGGCAGAAGGTGCAAGCTAACTTGAAAAATATGGGAGGTAAATACAAATGCATGGCTAATAAGAGACGGTCGCCAGGTCCGGACCTAGGAGTGAATGACTATGTGTGGTTGTCTACTAGGAATATCAAGTTGAAGGTTCCCTCTTGGAAACTGGGTCCTAGGTTTATTGGTCCTTACAAGATTGTAGCCATCATCAACCCCGTGGCTTTTCGCCTGGAGTTACCTCAGACTTTTAAAATCCATAATGTCTTTTTATAAGTCGTTACTCAAAAAATATGTTCCACCTCTAGAACCGTCACCGCTGCCACCCCCTCCTGTTGTCGTGGATGGTAGTTTGGAATTTCAGATATCCAAAATTATTGATTCTCGTCGGGTCCGCCGCTCTCTCCAATATCTGGTGCACTGGAGAAGTTACGGTCCCGAGGAAAGAATGTGGGTTCCTGCGTCTGAGGTAAACGCCGACAGGCTAGTTCATATTTTTCATGCCTCTCATCCTGAGAGACCTGGTCCTGAGTGTCCGGAGGCCCCTCGTAGAGAGGGGGGTACTGTCACGAGGGTGTCAAGAGCCACGCCTGACTCCGTTGTACCCGGGGTCAGGAGGTCGCAGCGGTTGGCTGCGCGCTCTATGTCAGATAGGGAAGTTTCTTTATTGTAGCTTTCTGGGTTTGCTTTACAAACCCTTTTGGCTCACTCAGGGATCCGTAGCTCCTTCTCTCAGCTGTTCCTTGTCCAGCACTCCCAATCCTCCTTATATTCCCCTCTCACACTTCTCTGGTTGCCAGATATAGAGCTTCCTGCCTGGACATCTATTCTGACCCACTGGAGCTGTGTTGCTGCGTTCTCTGAGTGTTGCCTTGGAACGCTACCCTCCGGATCCCTGTTGGACCTTTGTGGACAATTGTTGCCGTCCACCTGGGTGTTTGTCTGTGTTTGTCTGTCCTCTCCCTGGTGTTTCCCTCTTAGTGCAGTGGTGAGGACTAGCGATCCCACCGGCCCGTTCATTATCTAGGGCTCATTTTAGGGAAAGCCAGGGTTTAGGCACGTGATCGCCGCACGGGTGAGGAACCCGTCTAGGGACGTCAGGGCAGGCAGGTGCCAGCTGCAAGGTGAGTTAGGGGTCACCACCTTTCCCTCTCCCTTGGGCAGGGCTTTCCCTGTTTTCCTCCCTGTGCGTGTTGCCGGTCATTACAGTAAGGGAGTCTGCAGTTCCGGTTCCCTTGCGGTCTGATACGGTGGAGCGTCTGCATGGGCGCCGGAGGGGAGGGCCGTGGGGATCCCGGAGGCAGACGTGCTGGGATGATGACAAAACATTGTGGCCGGTCCTGCCTCCGGTTTCTCCTGCGGGTTCTGTTCCTGCGTCCATGCTGGTGCGATCACGTGCCCGTGATGAGTCGGTTGGGTGTCCGTGTGCATGCCTGAGGGGTGATTCGCGAAGGAATGCACGGCCGAGTGTGCGTGCATCTTATGCGCTACTTTGGCTACTGGCAGGTAAAGCACCTGTGCACAAATTCAAAGTTGATTAGGGATTTGGGATCAATGCTCACTGTTGTCTCTACAACCTGGGAGTATGCTGGTTCATATTCACTAAGTTTGATCCATGCATCAACTCTGTGTGTCTTCATCTAGTGAATACCTTTAGAAACCTCATCTTTGCTCTACAGTTGCATCGTCTATGGCTTCGGATCGGACCCTGGATACTTAATTGTCTCATCCTTAGGTAAATGGTTTCATGGATGCTTCAGTATGAACTTTAGCCTGGTCTGGCTTTTCTCTGATGTTTTCCCACAGAGGTTTTTTTTTTGGACTACGTTATTTCTGTATGATTTCTGGCTTGGAATTTACTGCTGTGTTTTCAATAAATCCACATTTATTCCAATCTTTGCCTGGTTGCTTGGGGCTCTGCATCCCCATACGGGCATCTGAATGGATTTCATTTTGGATTTCACCGGCCATTATTTACAGATTTTGATTTCAAACTACTTTGCATGCATTTGGGCCCCTAAAATGCCAGGGCAGTATAACTACCCCACAAGTGACCCCATTTTGGAAAGAAGACACCCCAAGGTATTTCATGGGTGAGTTCATGGAAGTTTTTCTTTTTTGTCACAAGTTAGTGGAATATGAGACTTTGTAAGGAAAAAAAAAAGAAAAAAAATGTCATCATGTTCCGCTAACTTGTGACAAAAAATAAAAAGTTCTATGAACTCACTATGCCCATCAGCGAATACCTTAGGGTGTCTACTTTCTACTGGGGTTATTTGTGGGTTTTTTCTACTGTCTGGGCATTGTAGAACCTCAGGAAACATGACAGGTGCTCAGAAAGTCAGAGATGCTTCAAAAAGCGGAAATTCACATTTAAAAATTTCAGCAGCAATGAAATACAACCAAATGAAAGCTCTATTAGTGATAAGAAAAGGAGGTAAAATTAATTTGGGTGGTAAGTTGCATGACCGAGCAATAAACGGTGAAAGTAGTGTAGTGCAGAATTGTAAAAAGTGGTCTGGTCATTAAGGGTGTTTAAGCTAGGGGGGCTGAAGTGGTTAATAAGGTGTATTTCTCTCCTGACTGAAAGATGTGCTTAGTATGTATCTATGATTCTGAGCATATACAGACACCTATAAATACTGGAATCAATAGAATGTTTTATCAAGCATATAAAACATTGGCAGCTAAATGGATTCAGCCTCGAAATTTGAAGCTATCTGGGGACCCTGGATTGACAGAACCGTATTTTGTAGTCCACGGCTGGCGCTTGCTAGGGGAGTTATGCATCTCTAGTAATGTGTGATTCTGAGGTTGGGAGTTAGAGAAGATGTCACTAGGATTGTTGCTTGGGGGATGGGATGTGCCGCTGTCCTGGGGGAGTAACAGCTGTCTGATTGTAGCTCTTCTTGCTCAGGGAGTCACGTGTGGGATTTTGGTTTCTATCCTTTTTGTAAGGTTTTTTCTACAATCTAACTGTCATTGTGATGGTCTCGTAGGGGGGGAGGGGAATCGGTACTTGAGGTATTATAGTCGGCTATTGTTTGATGGTCACTTCAGTTTGTTACGTTAAAACAAAAAGGACGAAAAAAGACAGTGATACTTGATTATGTTTAAACTATGCTTGTAAGGCCTCATGCATACAACCGTTCTGCAAAAAATGGAAGCCGCCCGTGTGCCTTCCACAACAGGCGGCCCATTGTATAAATGCTTATTCTTGTACACCAAACGGACAAGAATAGGACATGTTCTATTTTTTTTTTTTTTGCGGGGCCACAGAACGGAGCAATGGATGCGGACAGCACACGCAGTGCTGTCTGCATCTTTTGCGGCCCCATTGAAGTGAATAAAAAGATATCTGATTAAAAAATAAATATCTTTACAGGATAGGGGAAAACTTTTAGATTGGTGGGGATTCCTACTGCTGGGATCCCCACCAATCAAAAGATATGTAGCCGGACATAGCTAAGTACAGCACTTGGCTATCTGTGGAATTCCCATGGAAATGAATAGAGAGTCCACATTCATGTCCGACCGGCCGATCTATTCATTTCAGGGGGGCTGCACGAGGTACGGGGCCCTTATTCTGATAATTGGTGGGGGTCCCAGCGGTAGGACCCCCACAATCTAATAGTCATCCCACTGTGGATAAAGGTTAACTTCTAATAACCGGAATACCCCTTTAAACACTGAATATGAAGGGCAAGTCTCAGGACCTTCTACCATTTCCTGCATGGCCCCACAGTTGTTTTTAATAATTTTGGGGGGGAAAATTGTTGGTTTTCCTTTTAAACCTTTGTTTTATTAAAGTTTTCAATAAGTGATACAAAAAAGAAAAATGGGAGACTCACAGCATATGTTTATTATACTTGAAGCCTACATTGGCTGAGCAATAAGATTTAAGTTTACATACTATATTTTCTGAAATCGGACAGTAGTAGGTAGCTAACGGTTCATACTCCCTCAATAATATTGAAAATGTGGGGCGTGGCTAGCTGCAGACCGAGGAAGATGTCTTTCCCTCTGCTCTGGTGGAGCTGGTTAAATCTGACTACATCCACCCCTGTTACTAGTTTAAAATCTCTTCTCAGACCTCTGGAGCTTGTTAACATCATCCGCTCCATTTTGAGACCTTTCATCTGCAAAAAGTCCGCTCGAGACCGGAGTTACAAGTGAGGCCTAGCAGAAGAAAAGACCTCAGCCTCGATTGGATCCGGAGTGCGGCAGCACCCGAACACTACAATTGTGTTTCCACTTCTTCAAGGACCACGATCCTGCCTGCAAAGGTATACCAATCTACCGGCATCCACTGCAACTAGGCAATGCATGTGGTTTTAACGCTTACCGCATAACGGAGGCGGCGCCATCTTGTGACCTCAGGCACTTATCCGATCGGAAAGTCTCCCTAAAACTAATATACAGTGGGATGCAAAAGTTTGGGCAACCTTGTTAATCGTCATGATTTTCCTGTATAAATTGTTGGTTGTTACGATAAAAAATGTTGGCTAAATATATCATATAGGAGACACACAGTGATATTTGAGAAGTGAAATGAAGTTTATTGGATTTACAGAAAGTGTGCTATAATTGTTTAAACAAAATTAAGCAGGTGCATAAATTTGGGCACCACAAAAAAGAAATTAAATCAATATTTAGTAGATCCTCCTTTTGCAGAAATTACAGCCGCTAAACGCTTCCTGTAGGTTCCAATGAGAGTCTGGATTTTGGTTGAAGGTATTTTGGACCATTCCTCTTTACAAAACATCTTTAGTTCATTCAGGTTTGGTGGCTTCCAAGCATGGACAGCTCTCTTTAAGTCACACCACAGATTTTCAATTATATTCAGGTCTGGGGACTGAGATGGACATTCCAGAACGTTGTACTTGTTCCTCTGCATAAATGCCTTAGTGGATTTTGAGCAGTGTTTAGGGTCGTTGTCTTGTTGAAAGATCCAGCCCCGGCGCAGCTTCATCTTTGTCACTGATTCCTGGACATTGGTCTCCAGAATCTGCTGATACTCAGTGGAATCCATGCGTCCCTCAACTTTGCCAAGATTCCCAGTCCCTGCACTGGCCACATAGCCCCACAGCATGATGGAACCACCACCATATTTTACTGTAGGTAGCAGGTGTTTTTCTTGGAATGCTGTGATCTTTTTCCTCCATGCATAACGCCCTTTGTTATGGCCAAATAACTCAATTTTAGTTTCATCAGTCCACAGCACCTTATTCCAAAATGAAGCTGGCTTGTCCAAATGTGCTTTAGCCCACCTCAAGCGGCACTTTTTGTGCGGTGGGCAGAGAAAAGGCTTCCTCTGCATCACTCTCGCATACAGCATCTCCTTGTGTAAAGTGCACCGAATGGTTAAACGATGCACGGTGACTCCATCTGCAGCAAGATGATGTTGTAGGTCTTTGGTGCTGGTCTGTGGGTTGACTCTGACTGTTCTCACCATTCGTCGCTTCTGTCTATCCGAGATGTTTCTTGGTCTGCCACTTCGAGCCTTAACTTGAACTGAGCCCGTGGTCTTCCATTTCCTCAATATGTTCCTAACTGTAGAAACAGACAGCGGAAATCTCTGAGACAGCTTTCTGTATCCTTCCCCTAAACCATGATGGTGAACAATCTTTGTCTTCAGGTCATTTGAGAGTTGTTTTGAGACCCCCATGTTGCTACTCTTCAGAGAAAATTAAAAGAGGAGGGAAACTTACAATTGACCCCCTTAAATACTCTTTCTCATAATTGGATTCACCTGTGTATATAGGTCAGGGGTCACTGAGCTTACCAAGCCAATTTGAGTTCCAATAATTAGTTCTAAAGGTTTTGGAATCAATAAAATGACAACAGTGCCCAAATTTGCAAACAATGCCTAATTTTGTTTAAACAATTATAGCACACTTTCTGTAAATCCAATAAACTTCATTTCACTTCTCAAATATCACTGTGTGTGTCTCCTATATATTTAACTGACATTTTTTATCATAACAACAAACGATTTATACAGGAAAATCATGACGATTAACAAGGTTGCCCAAACTTTCGCATCCCACTGTACAACAGTAATCTCATAGACGCTTGGAGAGCGAGCAATCCAAGTGAAAAAGATTTTTATTTTTATTTTCATCCTTAAAATACATTTCACAGATTAGATTATATCTTGGTTCCTTTGCCCCAAATCCAAGGTTGCACCAAAACTTACATTGGCTATATAGTGCACTCCGATCACGCACCAGCATTTCTTACCTGGAAAGCCCTAGACACGCCTCCTAAGACATACATATGGAGTCTGAATGAGACATTACTAGATGACAAACAAGTAAAGGAAAAAATAGAAACAAAACTGAGGGAATTTTTCTCTATAAAGAATTCTGAGACGATATTCCACATATACTTTGGGAAGCCCATAAATCAGTGATTAGGGGTGACTTCATTACAATTGCATCTCACGTAAATAGACAAAGACGCGCTAAGGTTTCGGATCTATATAATAGAATTGCTGAATTGGAATCTTCTCATAACAAATATCAAAATAAACAACATTTATTGAAACTTTCCGCTACTAGGGACAAGCTTAAGGAACTCCTAAATAAACAATTCAGCTAAGTTATATCTAGCCCTCCAACAGAAGTTTTTTGCCCATGGAAATAAGCCTACTAAGTTCATGCTAGCACTAATTAAACAACATAAAAGGAAATCTAGGATTTCAGCTATTTTAAATGAACGTAAGGTATTAGTGAAAAATGACACAGAGATTGCAGAGGCCTTCCAACAGTTCTATTCAGAGTTATATAATATAGACAAATCTGACTCTGCCACCTTGAAAGAAATAAAAATAAAGTTGACTAAAGAGTTTCTTAGCAAGATACATCTTCCGTCTTTGTCATCAGAACAAGCTAACAGCCTTTGCTCGCCAATTAAATCCGAAGATCTATCAGACGCTATTAACAAAATGGCTTAAGGTAAATCCCCTGGACCCGATGGCCTCCCAATGTTGTATTATCTCTCATTCAAAGAGATTTTAATGCCCCACCTACTTAAATCCTTCAATGAAGCACTTACAGGTAAACCTTTTCTCCCACAGACTGTTAACGCACATATCACTCTGATTCCCAAACCACAAAAGGACCCTAACGTATGCTCCAGCTACAGACCTATATCTCTGTTAAACTTTGATTTAAAACTGTATGCTAAGATACTGGCTATCAGGATTAAACCCTTATTAAAGTACCTCATTCATCCTGACCAAACAGGGTTCATTCCTGGGCGCGAAGCTAAAGATAATACTTACAAAGTTATAAACTCTATTGCATTAGCAAAAAAGACTGGGATCCCTTTTGTGGTTCTGGGAACAGACGCTGAAAAAGCGTTTGACAGAGTGGCATAGCCCTTCATGAAACACACCCTTTCTAAGTTGGGTTTCCCCCTCCCTTTTATTGAAGCCATATTCTCAATGAATGTCTCCCCAAGTGCCAGCATTAAAGTAAATGATACTCTCTCTAAACCTGTCCTGATAAATAATGGAACAAGACAGGGATGCCCACTATCACCGCTTCTCTTCATTCTCACAATCAAACCTCTTTTACAACTCATTAGACAAACTAAAGAGATAAAAGGTTTGGTCTGTGGAAATTTAGAGATCAAACAAGCAGCATATGCCGATGATCTGCTGTTAACGATCTCCAATCCTGCTCAAGCATTCCCGATCATTATTAAGACCTTCACCACTTTCGGCTTTATCTCAAACTTCAAGATAAATCTGTCCAAATCGGTAGCAATGAATATCTCTCTCCCACTCAAGCTTTTACAGAAACTTAAAGAAAACTCCCCCTTTGAATGGACACACTCCTTCATAAAATTTCTGGGGGTTAATATTACACCGGATTTAAATAGACTTTATGATACAAATTTCCCTCCTCTATTAAAATCCATACCCGAAACACTAAATGCATGGTCCCCCTCCTTTATTTCCTAGATAGGTAGAAGTAACATTTTTAACTCTCTAATAGTCCCTAAAATCACATATTTAATGCAAGTTCTCCTGGTAAAATTGCCAAGCAGTTTCTATAACTCTTTTAGGAAGATTTGCTCCTCTTATGTCTGGGGAAACACAAAAGAATTATTAGGAACACCTGTTCTATTTCTCATTAATGCGATTATCTAGTCAACCAATCACATGGCAGTTTCTTCAATGCATGTAGGGTTGTGGTCCTGGTCAAGACAATCTCCTGAACTCCAAACTGAATGTCAGAATGAGAAAGAAAGGTGATTTAAGCAATTTTGAGCGTGGCATGGTTGTTGGTGCCAGACGGGCCGGTCTGAGTATTTCACAATCTGCTCAGTTACTGGGATTTTCACGCACAACCATTTCTAGGGTTTAGGCCTCATGCACACGACCGTTTTTTTTTAAGGTCCGCAAAAACGGGGTCCGTAGGTCCGTGATCCGTGACCGTTTTTTCATCCGTAGGTCTTCCTTGTTTTTTGGAGGATCCACGGACATGAAAATTGAAAAAAAGTCAAGTTTGCCATTGAAATGATAGGAAAAAACAAACACGGATCAAGGACGCGGATGACAATCTTGTGTGCATCCAAGGAGGGGTATTGGAAGGGGTGAAGCATACCACTGAGGAAGGGGCTTATAGCTAGACCCCGAAACGCGTCTGGTGTGACACCCCCCTAAAGACCTAAGTACCGAAGACTGACCCCAGGTGAGGCTCATCAGGACCCAGGTTTAGTTTTTTTTAACCCTTTCCTAAATAACTTTCTTCAGCATATGCCAAGAACCTGGGAGACACATATATACCCTCAATTACTTCACCCTGTGAGACACCACATAATGTTAATAATGTTTCATGTGTTAGAAGGTGAAACTGAGCCCTCCTCTTCCGAAGGGGAGACAGAGCTAGAGGGTCCTTCTCAGACCACCACAACTTTCCCCATGTTCTTTACAACTAGGGGAAGATATAGGGGCAGGGGTGGCAGAGGAAGAAGATCTCGCCAACAGGGAGGTTTTTTAGGGGTATCGCCAACAACGTACGCACTCAGTCCAGTCAAATCCCGACCAATAAATTCAACCTCTTCAAGTGGGTCAAGGATTTGACTCTCTTTGTAAGAAAGTTGAAGTGATGAAAATTCTTTGCCACACATGACAAAGTACAATGTGTGGGTCTTGGAATTAACCCAGATGAGTTGCAAGACATACGCATTCTAGCAGGATTGCTGGAAGAGGGTGAGAGGCACCCTGGTCAAGGGCCTTTCACTGACCTTAAATCCCAATCTACCAAAAATCCACCCTTAAGTGGCAACACGCCTATGGACATTTTCCTTAAAGTCACCATCGATCAGTTAAGCACTCTAGAGGGATGCAGAACTGGGAAGTCCAATCTCTCTCGTTCTGAGATGGATGCCCTATTATCCCTTGAGCATGATCTATCTATTGTGATGAAGCCATCCGACAAGGGGGGGAACATCACAATTATGGGATGGGAACAATACAGGGCTATGTGTCTCAACATTCTGAATGATAGCAGTTGCTACAGAGTGTTGGAAACCAACCCTACTGATTATTTTAGGAGGGAACTGAGGAATGTTCTTATGTCAGCCCTGGCAGAGAATCTCATTAATCAAGCGGAATTAGATTTTCTGCTCTCTAAACACCCGGTGGTTCCCTGTTTCTATAGCCTCCCTAAAATCCATAAAGGCATTACTCCCTTGAAAGGGAGACCTATCATTTCAGGAGTTGGTAGCCTTACTGAGGGCATCATTATATACGCAGGCAAAATCTTGTGACTGTTTGTATTGGACCTTCCGTCATATGTGAGGGACACAACAGATGTGATCAATAAATTGGAAGGTATTCAGATTGACGATCAGACCTTACTCACTAGCCTGGATGTGGAGGCGCTCTATAGCTCCATACCCCATGTGAAAGGGTGTGGTGCTGTGGGGACCTTCTTACAGGAGCGAGGTACATATCTGTGGCGACACAGTGAATTTGTATTACAACTGCTGCAGTTCATTTTGGAACGTAACGTGTTCCTGTTTGACCGCCGACTATACCACCAGCTCAGGGGAGTGGCAATGGGGAACCCTTGTGCACCGACCTTTGCCAATCTCTACCTGGGCTGGTGGGAATGGGAGGTTGTCTTTGCGGTAGAAACAAACGAATGGACTCGACATATAGGGTTGTGGTTACGTTATATCGATGACGTGTTGATCCTCTGGTCAGGGAGTGAGGGTGACTTTAAGAACTTTGTCACCTACCTCAATAAGAATGACCGGGGACTGTATTTTACGTCTGAGATTCATAAAAATCAGATTACATTCCTGGACCTCACAATATTTAGGGATATGGAGGGGAATCTCTGCACACGTCTGTTTCGTAAAACTACAGCCACAAACAGCCTCCTCCAATGGGATAGCTGCCACCCTCGGGCCTTGAAAAAAGGTATACCAAAAGGGCAATATTTGAGGTTACGCAGAAATTGCGCTAGGCTCACTGACTATCAGGTGGCAGCAAGGGACCTCCAAGGTCGTTTTAAAAAGAGGGGATACCCACGACAGGTCCTTAAAAGTGCATATCAGCATTCGTTGGCGGTTAACCGGGATGCACTATTGAAACCACGGGCCAGAGAGGATGAGTCAAATCAAATCCATATCATTGCCACGTTTGATGAAGAACATAAAAGTGTTTGAGATGTTCTCACTCAGTTCTGGGGTATTCTGAAATCAGACCCAGATGTGGGACATCTGGTGGGGACTACTCCCACTATCACATTCTGCTGTGGCCGAAATTTGACTGGTCCATAGCTTTTTACAAACCCCACAGCCAGTAACGTTGCTTGATCGGAAACCTAGGGGGAACTTTCGCTGTAGTGGTTGCGTCGCCTGTGAGGCGATCCAACGGGGGCATGGCTTTATCAGCACAGTAACACAGAGACAATTCACAATTCTATCTTTTATCAATTGCAGGACCAGCGAGGTCATCTATTTAGCCACGTGCTTGTGCGGTCTGCAATATGTGGGCAAAACGGTACAGGAGTTCAGGTGGAGGATAGGTGAGCACCTTAACGACATCCGCAATGGTGTGGATACTCCCATCAGACGTCATGTCTCCATCGAACACGCTGGCAATGTGGGGGCCATTAAGTTCCAAGGTATTGAAGTGGTCAACAGGACTTTAAGATGTAGAGACCATGATAGGAGATTGTTACAAAGGGAGGCAGAGTGGACGTTCAGGCTGCGCACTGTGCGTCCTGAAGGCCTGAATGAGCATACTGTATATCATACGTCTGTTTTTTGTAACTATACATTGGTCCCCAGTACAACACCCTTGGTATTTATATGTGAATATACCACGGTTCCAATACACCTAATTGTCCTTCTCTCTGGTTTCTGTGCTAAATGGATGTAGTCATTCATTATCCCTGAGTTCATGTGTATGGCTGCCACAGCCCACATGGGGTAACTGTATCTTACAAGGAACTCTGGTATATGGATGGATGGCCGCCGGTATGTGTTACATTCTATGTATATAGCGCTAGTCTGATCTATCCCATCTGCGATTTTTCCTGGACAATGCATCTAAAAGAATCGCCGATTGTTCCCTGTACAATACCTTTGAGTGTGTTGACACTCAGTGCAAGATCGTGGCATGGAGAGGGGCGGGTCTCTGACACACCCACCTCACGTGACTCGTCAGCTGCCGCTTGATCTGCCCATCGATGGGAGGGGTCTTCTCCCTATTTAAACTGTAGAGAGCGGTGGCCGTATTACGGCCATCATAGCGCTGGAGCTGTCGCCTCACCACCAGAGGCGTACGGCACCTATGTGTTTGTTTGTCCTATACTTGACCTAGCTCCTGATGAGCCTCTATATGGCGAAACGTTGAGCTCCAATATTAGGTGTAGGGTATGGACATAGCGCATCCACATGTGATCTATTCAGGGCAGACAGCCGCCTGCTTGATTAGTTAGGACTTCTAGTGATTGCTGCATGGAGGGGCGTGTAGGGAGGATTTGTTCGCCTGGTGTTCAATTAATGAGGGTCACCCATTCAAAGGTGGATATTTCCCTTTCCCCTGGCAGTATATAGTCCTAGACCTGGTAAACCTTTTTCTGTTGATATAGCACATTAGCCTGTGATTAGAGCACGCCACAGTAGTTATTTCACAGGTGCTATCATCACGTTAGGTTACCACTTTTTACCCAGAATTCATACGCATGTTGTGTCACTAGCTGATGCAGTAGTGGTTCCACACCTTTTGTACAGCCACATGTACTGGTGGGATCTAAACGCATCTCACAAATGTCTAGTGTCCACATATAGTATATAATTTTTGTTTGTTTGTAGATTTAGGGACTTACACACCTCTCCCTATTTTAGTGTATATCTAATAAACTATTTAAGTTTTATCTTATTCACAACGTTTCGTCTAGCTGTAAATTCATTGACAATTGTGAAACCTAAATTTCATAGCAGTGTTTTTCAGAAATATCTAATAATGTTTCATGTTTATCAGATTTGTATTTTTTATATTATGTATGTGTACCCCCTATTGATTTACAGCGCCATGAAATTAATAATGCTTTCAAATAAATAGTAATCATTTTGCAGCATGCTTTGAAGATACTATAGGGGGAATGGGGGGGGGGGAATTAGCTAATTCCAATCATTATTATAACTGGGGGCTATATAAGGGGGAACTTCTGTACTGCCAAACATAAGGGGGCAATTAGTACTATTGGGGGCACCATAAGGAGACATGTTTTCTACTGACACACATAAGGTGTCATTAGTACTACTGGGGGCAATATAAGGGGCATTTGTTTTCTACTGATAGCTCTATAAGGGAGCAATTAGTACTACAGGAGGCATTATAAGGGGGCATTTTGTATTACTGGATACATTATAAGGGGACATTTTTCTACTAGTACTCACAACGGGGCATTAATATTACTGAGGGCACTATTAGGGGGCATTTTTTCTTCTACTGGCAGCACTATAACGGGCAATGAGTACTACTGCGGCACGATAGGGGGGAAATTAAGTACTACTAGAGGCACTATAAGGGGCCACTTATACTGGCACACATAAGGGGTCATTAAAACTATTGGGGGCACTATAAGAGACATTTATCTACTGGCAGCTCTATAAGGGGACAATTAGTACTATGGGGGAACTATAAGAGGGCATATATGTGACAATAAAGGGAGTAAGTACTACTGGGGCATTATAAGGGGACATTATTTCTACTGGCACACACACAGGGTTATTAATACTACTGGGGGCACTATAAGGGGACATGCTTTCTTCTGGCAGCACTATAAGAGACAATTAGTACTACTGGGAGTACTGGAGGAAATTAGTATTACTGGGAGTACTGTAAGTTTTTTTTTTCTACTGACAGCACTATAAAGAGGCAGTTGGCAATACTGGGGGCACTATAAGGGGTATTTAATACTATTGGAGGCACTATAAGGTGCGTTAATACTGCTTGTAGCACGATAAGGAGGCAATTAGTACTACTGGAAGCATTATAGGCAGGCATTATTAGTACTGAGGGCATTATGGTGGGCTTTATTACTACTGGGGGACTATGGGGAACATGAATAATAGTATGGGCACTATGATGGCATAATTACTTCTTGGGCACAATGGGGGACATTTACTATTGTGGACGCTGGGGGTTCTATTACTGGTAAAGGAACTCTGAGAGAGAATAATTACTATTGTTGAGACTTTTGGGAGCACTATTACTGTGGGATCACCCTGGTACAGTATCACCTTAGCACAATTATTTTTGGGGGACACTATGTTTATAGCAATATTACTGTCAGTGGCACTGTTTGCTTGGTGGAGGAGGAGATCCACTGTGTGACAATAATTCTTGAAGGGGCAGAATCTGTGTAATACTAGTATTTTCAGGTGCACTATTTGTTTCTGCAGTATAGTATTGATGAGAACAGCGGCCACAGTATTTTCGGTGGTAGGATGGGGCGTTGAGAAGTTGGGGAGGATGATGGAAAAGTAGGAACCTAAGATGTCTGTGAGACAAACTCTGCAGAGATAAGACATGGTTGAAAATAATCATCGCGGTATGGTCCGAATGGAGAAAATAAGTAAAGAGAACATCTATATCAGAGGAGACATCACTGGATGTAAGAGGTACAGTGCCTTGAAAGAATATTCATGCCCCTTGAACTTTTCAACTTTTCTCACGTTACACAGCTACAACTTTAAGGGGATGTCTAGGCTTTTTAATATGTATGACCTATCCTCAGGATAGGTCATCAACATCAGATTGGCAGGGGTCCGACACCGATCACCCCGCCGATCAGCTGTATGGGGAAAAGGCATGCGCAGTGCGCACATGCCATATCACTTCTCTGTTCCTTTTCGCTGCTGTGTATCTATGGAACAGCAGCAGGAGCAGAAAGAGAGAAGGGAGACGTCACATGCACACTGTACAGCTGATTGGCATGGGCGTCCTAAGGATAGGTCATCAATATAAAAAATCCCTGACAACCTTTTTAAATATATTTTATTGGGATTTTATATGATAGACCAACACAATGTAGCAAGTATGTGTGAAGTGAAAAGAAGATGATACATAGATTTCTTTAAATAAATAAAACTATGAAAAATGAGGTGTGCATTTGCATTCAGCCCCCTGTACTACGATACCCTTAAATAAAATCCAGTGTGACCAATTGCCTTCAGAAGTCACTTCATTAGTAAATAGAGTCCGCCTGTATGTAATTTATTCCTAATATAACTACAGCTGTTCTGTAAAGTCCTCAGAGGTTTGTTAGAGAACATTAGTGATCAAGCAGCATCATGAAAACAAAGGAACACATCAGACAGGTCAGGGATAAAGTTGTGGATAACTGTAAAGCAGGGTAAGGTTATTTATAAAAAGTTTCCCAAGCTGTAAGCATCTCATGGAGCACTGATCAATCCATCATCTAAAAATGGAAGGAGTATGGCCCAACTGCAAACCTACCAAGCCATGGCTGTCCACCAAAACTGACAGCCCAGGCAAGGAGAGCGCTAATTAAAGAAGCAGTCAAGAAGCCCATGGTCTCTCTGGAGGAGCTGCATATGGGACAACTATTATTGCTCTGGAGGAGATCCAATGCTCAGGTAGAAGAATCTGTGCATAGTACAACTATTAGTCTACTAATTATTAATATGGCCTTTATGGTAGAGTGGCAAGAAGGCAACAAGAGAGCCATTTTTTAAAGCAAGCCATAACGATTCCATTTGCAGTTTGCCAAAAGCCATGTAGGGGACACAGTAAACATGTGGAAGCAGGTCCTCTGGTCAGATGAGGCCAAAGTTGAACTTTTTGTCCTAAATGCAAAAAACTATGGGCCAGATTTATCATTACTGGAGTAAGATCTAAATCTTACTCCCAAAAAGTCGCATAAGATAAGCATATTCCTCACTGGAGTGAAATTGTGCAATTCTTTGCGATTTTTCAAATTGTCACAATAGTAAATCTTTTCTAGAGCTTCATTTACATAAGAAAAAACGCCCAGTCTCAGAAAACTGTCGAGCATAGCACAGAGCCAATAAAAGTAAAAAAAAGTTTGTGCAGTTTTGGTGATTACGCAGAAATGTGTGACTTTTTCACTCCATTATTTTGACTTGAGCTAATGATAAATCTGGCCCTATGTATGGCAGAAAACTAATACTATACATCACCCTGAACACACCATCCCCACTGTAAAACATAGTGGTGGCAGCATGATGCTGTGGAGATGTTTTTCTCCAGCAGGACAGGGAAGCTGGTCTGAGTTTATGTGAAGATGGATGGAACTATATACAAGGCAATCCTGGAGGAAAACCTTTGAGAAGCTGCAAAAGACTTGACACTGCTGCAGAGGTTCACCATCCAGCAGGACAATGACCCTAAACATACAGCCAGAGCTACAACGGAATGGTTTGGATCAAAGCATATTCATGTGTTAGAATGGCCCAGTAACAGTCCAGACCTTAATCCCATTGAGAATCTGTCGCAAGACTTGAAAATTGCTTTTCACAGATGTTCTCAATCCAATCTGAATGAGCCTGAGCTATTTTGCAAAGAAAAATGGGTGAAAAATTCAGCCTCTAGATGTACAAAGCTACACTTTTCAGATTCTTATTTATTAAAAATTTTGAAAACCGTGTATCATTTTCTTTTCACTTCACACATACTTGCCACTTTGTGTTGGTCTATCACATTCAATCCCAATAAAATACCTTAAGGTTGGGGGTGTGATGTGTCAAAATTGTGAAAAAAAGGTTCAAGGGTATGAACACCTTTTCAAGGCAGTGTATATAGTGGCATATTCTCCTGTATGTTTATTAGGGTGGAATGTAATTTAAAACGTAATAGTCCTTCATCATGGGTTCTAATCTGGCGTCTGTCATGTTGACGGGAAGATTCTTGCTGTATTCTACACCATTCCTTCTCTCAAATATGAAGGAACAGAGCCCATGATAGCAGTGTGAGAATATATTTTTACTTGGTTAACATTTATCACAGTTTGCTTCCTTGGGGGTACTTGGCTCGAACTTCTTGTCACTAGGGGGTACTTGGTGTGAAAAGGTTGAGAAACATTGAAGAGAATGAAATGAATATACAGTGCTGCTGCCATGTTTTTCAACTGTAATAGATCCCTGGAAAGCCAAAATAGTCCAAGGAAGTGGAAAAAGTGGACTGTTGCTGGTACTGCTGAGTCAATGAATTCGGATCCATTCTTGCGTCTCACAAATGCTTTCAGTCACATTTAGATCGGCGGATCCGACAGGCAGTTCCGGCGATGGAACTGATTGCCGGATCACACTGCCGCAAGTGTGAAAACAGCCTTATCTATGGCAACAGGCAATTTTTTCTACTTCCACAGACTAGGTCAATTCATCAGTCTTTCTGTATTACTATTGTAGGTGGTAGACCAACCAACCACACTGCTTTACTCAGTATGGCCTTCAACATGGTATCTACTGGCTAGAATTGAATGCATGAGTTTCACTGATATCCAGAAAAAAAAGAATTGAAAATAGGCATGCCTCAGAGGCAGTTAACCCAAAAGCATGTGTTTTTCTTCGCTCACCATCAGTTAGAAACTTTTGTTTATATTTATCTGAATATCTTGTGGGGTAAGAGTTATCAATCTTTCCCAGGTTTCAAGCAGTTGTTTGATCTTTTGCTGTTTATATGCAAAGGCACATACCCAAGCCATTTTCGGTAAATAGTACGCATAACTTTTTCATAAATTATTTAAGCCATTAGTAACTGGCCTGTTTTTGGCCTTACTGACCATGCAATATTTTTTTGTCACATTCCAAGAGCCATAACTGTTATTTTTCCATCGATTTTTTTCCATATGAGGGCCTTTTTATTTTATTTTTTATTTTTCTTTTAGGACACGCTGTAGCACAATAAAAAAATGTTTTGCATTGCTGCATCCTAAGACCCATCATTTTATCTTTCTACAGATTGTATGAGGGCACTTTTTTTTTGGGTGGCAAAGACAGTAAATCTGGCATTTTTCTTTTTTCAGTGTGCTGGATAAATTATGTGATATTGTATAGTGCGGGTCATTACAAATACTGTGATACCAAATATGTGGACTTTGAAATGCAATCCTTTGATCTCTTCTATAGTACACTGCACTACTTATGAACTACAGTATTATATTGTCAGTGAAATACTGACTGATACTATCTTGCAGACCTCAGGGCCTTCATTAGGCCACCGGTTGCCATACTAGGACATTGTCACCCCCGCAGTTTCATTTGCAGCAGTGCTGATGCCTGAAAGACGGAGCCCCCTCCCTCTAAACTACTTAGGTGCTGGAGTTGCTATTGATTGTGGCATCTAAGCGGTTAGACTACTTTCACACTAGCATTTTTATAAAGTTCAGTAAAAACACTTCAGTTACTGATAATACAACCATCTGCATCTGTTAAGAACTGATTTGGTTGCATTATCTTTAACATAGCCAAGACGGATCCCTCATGAACTCCATTGAAAGTCATTGGGGGACGGATCCGTTTTCTATTGTGTCAGATAGTGTTAGAGTTAAATGGATCTGTCCCCGTTGTCTGGCATTGTGGGTCACGATGGTGCCATCTTGCTCCACATCACATGATGGAAGGAAAACCGCAGCATGCTGCGGTTTGCTGTCCAGTATGAGAATGAAACCAAACGGAACGGAATGCATTTTGGAGCATTTCATTCTGTTCAGTCCGTTTTGTCCCCATTAACAATGAATTAACAATAAAGTTAGGGATATTTGGCTTTCAGGTAAAATTTATGGAAAAGGTAAAAAGTTCATGCTACAGTAATATTATATCATGAAAGTAGGGCATTTACATAGAATCATGGTGAGTTCATCATCTCAAACAATTTAATGAAACAAAAGCCAACAGTGGTGGGTATACCCCCACAGAAAATGTCAATGTCTCAATAACTTGTCATGTGGCCTTGAGAATAAATTACAGCTTGACAACGACATCTCATGCTGTTCAGCGTATTTTCTGCTGAGGCATGACATGCCACTCTTCTTGAAGGGAGGCACTCAGGTCATTGAGTTACAGAGTTACAAGCCTCTACACGGCGACTCAGCTGATCCCATAGGTTTTCAATGGGATTGAGGTCTAGAGAAAGTGCAGGCCACTCCAGTATACAGCAGCCATTCCCTAATGATGCGACCTCAATGAGCTGCTGCATTGTCATCCATGAAGATAAAATTAGGCCTGTGTTGTTTATGCAGAGGTGCAATTACTGGATTAAGGATGTTATTCAAGTAGTATGGGCTTGTCACTGTACTATTCACAAAATTGTAGGGCAGTTCTGTATTGACTAGACACACCTGCCTGCACTAACACCACCACCACCAAAGGCTTGTCTTGTGACAACAGTGGCTAATGCATAGCACTCTCCTTGACGTCTCCAACATCGTTAGCCACCATCATTTCTGCTCAGTGTGAATCAACTTTCATCAGTGAACAGCAATGAGGCCCACTGGTCCCTCTTACAGCGTACATGCTCCCAGGCCCAAGCAAGATAATGTCACCTCTGCATGGTGGTGTGGTCAGGTACCCTTGCATGTTGTCTACCACACAAACCACACTTATGTAAATGTTTTTGAATGGACTGATGTGACACTTGGTCACCTCTCACCTCTCTTAAATGTGTCTGGAGTTGTGTGGCATACATCATCTAGTTCCGGGGCATTATTCACAATGAAACAGTCATCAGTGTGGGATGTGGACAAAGCATGTCAACTTCCATGCCTTTCTGTGACTTTTACAGTCTCTCTGTATCTCTGTTGCAACCTGCTGATGAAACTTTGTAACACTCTAAGCTCAGAGGCACCTTTCATCTGAGAACATTCTCCTTTAAGCCTCGCAATGGCGAGGTACTGTTGATCATTTGTTAGGTTTAGGCCTCTTTCACACTACCGTTTTTTTTTTCCATTTTGCGGTCCGTCTTTTGCGTTCCGTATACGGTCTGTATACGGAACCATTCATTTCAATGGTTCCGCAAAAAACCGGAATGTATTCCGTATGCATTCCGTTTCCGTATTTCCGTTTTTCCGTTCCGTTGAAAAGATAGAACATGTCCTATATTTGGCCGCAAATCACGGTCCGTGGCTCCATTCAAGTCAATGGGTCCGCAAAAAAAACGGAACACATACGGAAATGCATCCGTATGTCTTCCGTATCCGTTCCGTTTTTTGCGGAACCATCTATCGAAAATGTTATGCCCAGCCCAATTTTTTATGTGAAATTACTGTATACTGTATTTGCCATATGGAAAAACGGAACGGAACAACGGAACGGAAACGGAACCACAACGGAAGCAAAAAGCGGAACAACGGATCCGTGAAAAACGGAACGCAAAACACTGAATTCAACATACTGTAGTGTGAAAGAGGCCTTAGCCTTGGTCTCATGATGTCAAAATGTGAACAGCATGATGAGGAGGACTGTCTAAATACCAATTCCTATTGAACCAGGACATTTATTGGGCGATTCATTAATCAAACACCACTTGTGAATTTTGCAGTTAAGCTCCTTGTTAGAGAACAGCAAGTTGTACAAAAAATATTGAAACATTGAACAGTTGGACATGGGCATTCCAAAGTTTAGAGAAATTGAAGGCAATTTTTGTCTAAAATAGCTTTTTATAAATATTTGGCTAAACATCATATTGTCAATCGGCCTTTATTAAAAATATTGAGCCATTCTGTCTCAAAGCGTTAACTGTTTTTGTAACTGTGTGATTAGAAATTTAACTTGGGTCATTTAATAAACTTTATGTCTAAACTACTGAGAGGTCATAAACGTTATTTAAACCACATTCAGTAAGATAAGGATTGAGCTTTATGGCATACGAACGTGCCGTGTTTTGCAGATCCGCAAAACATGGATGCCGTCCGCGTGCCTTCCACAATTTGCGGAATGGAACGGACTGCCCATTATAGAAATGCTCATTCTTGTCCGCCAAACGGACAAAAATAGGACATGATCTATAATTTTTTTGCGGCCCGTTCGTGTGAATGCACCCTTAATGAGTGTTTATAATGTCAGAGATCAGAGATAAGGAGTCTGTCTGCCCCTCAGATGGCGGAAAAGACAGAAAATCCACAGGCTGCTGCTAGAGCATCTCAGCTATGTATACAAAACAGGATTCCATATTTTTAATAAAAACCAATTGAAAACATGATTTTTAGCTTAAAATAAGTATAATGCAATAATTTAAAAAAAATTGCCCTGAAGGTGTACATAGCCTTTAAGTTTACCTGTAAAGTTTAGATAATTGGACATGTTCTACCTTTCAACAGAACGGAAAAACAGAAATACGGAAATGAACTGCATATGGAGTACATTCCGTTTTTCTGGCAGAACCATTGAAATGAACCACAACAAACGGCCCGTAAACGGAAAAATTAACGGTCGTGTGAAAGAGGTTCCACAAAACACGGACACCAGCAATGTGCGTTCTACATTTTGTGGACCGCACATTGCCGGCACTCTCATAGAATAGGACATGTTCTATTTTTTTGCAAAACGGGAGTGCAGATCCGGAAGTGCCGATGCGGACAGCACATTCCGGCTCACTTGAAAATGAATGGGTCCGCACCTGTTTCACAAAAATTGCAGAACGGATGCGGACCCATTTTGCGGACGTGTGAATGGACCCTTAGGCCTCATGCACATGTTTTGTGATCCACAAATTGCGCATCCACAAAACACTGATTGCGTCAGTGTGCGTTTCGCAATTTGCGGAACGGAGCAACAGATGCGGACAGCACACAAAGTGCTGTCCGCATCTTTTGCGGCCCCATTGAAGTGAATGGGTCCGCATCCAAGCTGCAACACCTATAGATTTCGGGTTTATGAAGGGAAAGACTCCCGGAGAATGCCCCCCTGTCCTTGCAGTTAGTGGGAAAGTAGTGTGGGACTTACTGCACCCACTGCTGGATAAGGGTTACCACCTCTATGTGGATAACTATTATACCAGCATACCCCTATTCATGTCCCTAAAAGCCAGATGTACTATAACTTGCAGTACAGTACACAAAAATCAGAGAGGCCTTCCTAGATCCCTGGTAGGGCAACCACTGAGAAAGAGTGAAAGCAGGACTCTCCTCCATGAAAACAAGAGACGTCCTTGTACTAACCACCATTCACAGTAACACCAGCTCCCCTGCCGCTGTACGTGGTACCACTACCACTGTCCCCAAACCAGACTGCATTCTGGACTACAACAGGCATATTGGCGGGGTTGATCTTTCAGATCTAGTTATGAAGCCTTACAGTGCCACATGAAAAACAAAAGTGTGGTACAAAAAGCTGGCCGTTCACATTCTACAGACGGCAATGTACAATGCGTACGTGCTATATAAGTCTAGCAGACACACATGAACATTTCTTCATTTTCAAGAAGTAGTGATCAAGGCTCTAATCCTTCCGGGGGGCGGAGCTAGCACCTGAGCTGAATGGCTGTGCGTCTCTGAGCTCCAAGCCATAAGCTCATCATAACCCCAGCTAACGCTAGCTTACCTGGCCAAAAATGGTCAAAATCGGGAATTCAAAACCCGGTGATTCCTCCCACCATAGATCGCTCCAAAGTAGTGGAAAAATTTATAAATTTATCAAAAAAGCTGCCGCTGCAGGCATGGCCAAAGAATCAAAGATGGCGCCCGCGGGCACAAGTGATGCCGGAGAGGAAGGGATGGATACATGGGAGAGAGACAGAGAAGCAGAAGAGTCTGGTAACAAACAAAGCTTGCCGATCTCCAGAAAATTCCTCAAGATGGCCCTAACAAAAGCAATGGAACCGGTTCTTAATGAACTCTCCTCCCTCTGCCAAGACATCAGGCAAGTAGGGTCCAGAGTAGAGGCCCTGGAGTCGACTCACTCAGCCATAGTCGATTTCCAGCACGCTACCTCCTCCAACTTGCACAAGTTCCAAGCGTACCTGAATGAGATCTACACCGCCCTGGAAGACCAGGAGAACCGCGGGCGGAGAAACAACTCGAGGTTCCAGGGGATCCCAGAGTCAGTCCTGACCTCCGAAATACATGAGGTAATACAAAATATATGCGGGGACTTACTAGGCTCGGACCATCCCTTGCCGGTCACCTTAGAAAGAGCCCACCGCGCTCTCCGTCCCAGGCTAAAACCAGCATAACCACCCAGGGACATAATCTGTAGATTTCTCAATTTCCAGGAGAAAGAGGCTGTGCTCTCTAAAGCTCGAGAGATCTCGGAGGTGCTTTTTGCTAACAACAAGATCTTCATATACCAAGATCTGGCTCCCGTGACCCTGAGTAAACGCAAGGTGGTCAAACCCCTAACAGAGTGGCTCAGGTCTCACAACGTACCTTACAGCTGGACCCATTTGGGCTCTCTTTCTTCCACAATGGTCGCCGTTTCACCATCAGATCACACTCTGACCTGGATCAACTTTATGACCATTTGGAGATCTCACCATTGGAAATCGAAAACTGTGATCTCATCCAGGATCTGGACTCCCTTCCCGATATCCTGAAAATTACCCCCTTTGAGTCTTTCCTAACTCCAAAGTCCCAGCGACAAAAGAAGAAGAACACTCCATTAGCCCCGAGACGTCTTGCCTTTTGAAGTGAACTTTCCATGCTCCTTCCTAAACCAGAGGACTTCTCCTATCAAGTCCCCTGACGCACAGAAGAAAAGTCATTTTTGCCATCCTAGGACACACTTGCACTATCTGGAGCAGGCCGGTCGCACCAAAGGAAGATCTAGAACTCTCTTCTCACATTTTCAAAACGATGAGTACCACTTTTTCACCTTCAAACATTTATCCCTCATACATAGCTACCTTAGCTTGTCTTTCTTCTCTAAATATACCCAATGACTGACATGAAGATAGCCTCTTACAATGTAAAGGGTTTCAACTCTCCCTCAAAAAGAAGCCACATTTTTTGGGTTCTAAAGAAAGACAGAGCTAACGTATTGTTTCTACAAGAAACACATCTGAAAATTAACCATTTCCCAAACCTTGACTACTCCTATTACTCCCAATGGTTCCATTGTGGATCCCCCTCATCTAACTCCAAAGGAGTCAGCATAGGTTTTCAAAGAGGATTCCCCTTTCAATTACTAGAACAAAAAAGTGACCCGGAAGGGAGTTTCCTAATGGTAAAAGGGCAAATAGGACATCACACATACACTCACATTAATGTTTATGCTCCTAACAGCAAACAAGTCCAACAAGTATAGATGAGGCGGACTCATTCCAGGAAGGCATTACTATTTTTGGAGGAGACCTTAATCTGGTCATCAATCCTCTAATAGATTCATCTTCACACAAATCCTGCCACTCTCAGAGAGCACTAAGCTCCCTTGCCTCAAAATTAGGGAGAGCACATCTGATTGATGCTTGGCGAACCCTGTACCCTGATACCATTGACTACACCTTCTTCTCCCCAGTCCATGGCTCGTATCAACTTTTGGACTACCTGTTTGTCTCAAAAGACCACCTCCACCTTTATTCTGAGGCTGACCTCGGAATAATCCTCCTATCAGATCATTCCCCTATATACCTATTGCTAAATAGCCCAAAGCCAAAACATACACATAAGACCTGGCGCCTAAACGAACAACTTCTAGGCCTCCTAGATACCAAATCCTGATTACAACAATTACTGTCAGACTATTTCACTCTCAACGATACCCCTGAAATTTCCCCCAAAACTTTGTGGGACGCTCAGAAAGCTTTCATAAGAGGACATCTTAAAAAAGTTAAAACTAAACAAATTGAAGACCTGCATAACAACATAAAGCATCTTGAAAAATTACATAAACAATCACTATTACAGCTCCACCTAACCAAACTTACCGCATATAGAACCTCTCTCAAAAAGCTTCTCAACTCTCTATCCGTGAAGTTTTACCTCCACTCCCAACATAAAATATTTGCTCATGGCAATAAAGCCTCCAAATTTGTTATGCAAATATATAAAAAGAGAAGACTTAACAATTACGTCCACAAACTTAAAGACCCTTCAGGATATCACACTTGCGACCCTGAACAAATAGCCAAACACTTTAGAAGCTTCTATGAATCACTTTATAACATTGACTCAGAAAACCCAAACCCCACTATGGATAAACCCACAGTCTCCCTCTCAGAATAAGCTAAATCTCCCTAGCCTATCAGAAATTGATAAACAAAACTTAGCTACTCCCTTCACCCCTAAAGAACTTTCAGAAGCTATACAACAATCCCCTAAAGGATAATGCCCAGGACCCAACGGTCTCCCAATCCCCTACTATTCCACATTTTTAGACACTCTAATCCCGCACCTGGTCAAAGTCTTCAATTCCGCGTTAAAAGGCCACTCTCTCTCGGGAGACATGATCAAAGCTATCACTCTCATCATGACCAAAGCTATCACTCTCATCCCTAAAGAGGGTAAGGACCACACCTTATGCCAAAATTATAGGCCTATCTCACTTCTAAATATAGACCTCAAACTTCTAGCCAAATTAATGGCCAATAGACTAACTAAACATCCTCTATTATGCAAAGCGCAAAAACATCCCTCTAATTCTTCTCAGCACCGATGCTGAGAAGGCTTTTGACAGAGTGAAATGGTCCTTCATGAAACAGGTGTTATCCAACCAAAACTTTCCAACCACCTTCCTGTCCGCAATAGACGCAATGTATACCAATGCCTCAGCTTCCATCATGGTAAAAACCGAAATCTCAGACCCTTTTCTAATAAAAAAACGAAACTAGACAGGGGTGGCCTCTTTCCCCTCTCTTGTTCGTCTTAACACTAGAACCGCTCCTCCAGACAATAAGACTGGACAAAGAGATTAAAGGTTTATCTTTGGGAGATCAGGACTACAAAACCGCTGCTTTCGCAGACAATATACTTGTCATAATAAGTAACCCAGACAGGGCCCTTCCCAGAATTTACCACCATCTAGAGATTTATAGTTCCCTCTCTAACTTTAGAGTTAACCATAGCAAATCTTTGATCATTAGCCTAAGTACTCCCCCCTAAGGAAAAAATTAGAACAAAGCTCTCCGTTCAATTGGTCCTCGCCCTATTTAACATATTTGGGAGTGAAAATTAGCCCCGACCCAAACCAACTCTTCTCTCTTAACTACACACCCCTTTAAAAAAAATATTACAGAGGTTTTAAGCAGCCTTGATTTCCCCATCCTATCATGGTTTGGTAGGAAAAATATAACATTCGTAGTTCTTCCAAAATTAACTTACCTTCAACAGGTCCTGCCCATCCCTGTCCCTAAATCCTTCTATACGTCACTTAGATGCATCTTCAGATCCTTTGTATGGAACAAGAAGAAAGCCTGACTCTCATATGACACCTTAAGCCGGCCCAAAAACCTAGGTGGAATCGTGCTACCAGACCCGAACGTTACAACAAAGCAATCCTCCTGGCTAGAGTAGTGGATTGGCTGAGAGCACTAAATAAATCCTGGGTAAACATGGAACAACACATGTTAGGCACTTCATTTAGAGCTATACTCCTGGGTTCCAAGACTACCCACTTGGCCCTTACTCAAGCCACTCCATTAGTGAAAGCCACCTTCTCTGCTTGGGACTGGTTTAAAAAAATCACAGTAGTCAATCCCTCTCCCTTCCCCACTTGAGATGTCCCAAATTTGGCCCCTAAAGCTTTATACGATAGCCTCCCCCTTAAAACTAGACATTCCCCCATAAAGATCCAGGAAATCCTCTTAGATTCACAAACTCTTACACTGGACTATCTAGGACAAAGAACAGGGATTCACTATCCCTACATAAACTCCCTACACTTCTTAAAAGCATACCTCTCCCAAAATGTAGATCTCAATGATCTATATAGACCTCAGGTCTGGTTTGAGAGCTTAATTAGCTGCCCTCAGAAGCTTATATCGCAAATTTACAAAAAACTCAGAATCCCCCCCACCAAAGTTACCCCAGCTTTTATCAGACTCTGGGAAAAAGATCTTGACACCACTTTTACTGATTCAGAAATTGAATATATCCTAACCTCATCAAGATACGTGAGAATTCAAGAAAATGGGTACAAGATCATCACAAGATATAAAACCCCAGACAAGACTTACATGTTCTCAACGTCCGCCTCTGACATTTGTTGGAGGTGCATGAAAGACAGGGGCACTTTCCTCCATATCTGGTGGACATGCCCAAGCATCAAAAAATTGTGGGAGCAGATCTTCCAAATATACAATCAAATATGCCAGACCTCAAATAGACCTTCCTCTGAGTCCGCCCTTCTAAACCTTTACACTTCTACTCACAGCCTGGAACTACAGCTTTTTAAACATATGATCATGGCAGCCAAGTTTTTGGTTCCTAGGTATTGGCTCTCTGAGGAACTTCCATCAGTTGAGCAATGGTCTCTTAAAGTTGACCAGCTTTACAGAATGGAAGATATATCTGCTTGGGAAATGCGCTCAATCCATAAGTTTAACAATATTTGGCTTAAATGGAATGTCTTCAGAGAATATTCAGTCTCTTAGAACCTGGACTTTTTATCAACCTATATATCTATTTACTTAGCCACTCTCTGGCCCTGCGCCGTTCTTGCTCCAGATCACCACGCTTTAGATTATTCACCACTAGATCATCCTGCACCAGATCATTCTTCCCCAGTTCTTCCTCCATTAGCTTAACTCTCTAGAGATAACCTTTCATGACCCTTTAGCCATGCTAAGGTAGTTGCTCTTGTTCACTATGGTGATTCTTCCTAGACTAAGCTACACTAAGAGCCACAACAGAGATCCAAAATTACTAGTACCTTTCTGTTAATATGTTTATCACATGTTACTTTCAGGAGGAACTTGATCCTCCAAATTGTATATTGACTTTCAACTCAATAAATATTTTAAAACATAAAAATAAAAAAGGTTCTAATTCTTCCAAACCAAGCAGAAGAGGGCCCCAGTACTTCTGTAAGTCACAGTGGTCGTGTTGTACCAGGACAACATTTCCCAGCTGAAGTCCCCCAGACAGCAAGAAAGGGAAGGACCCCAAAAAGATGCAGAATGTGTTCAAAAAGGTGTATTTGGAAGGACACCATTTACCACTGCGTAACCTGCCCTGAAAAACCTGGCCTGTGCATAAAGGAGTGTTTTAAAATATACCACATATCTCTGGAGTATTAATTTAATTTCTTACTTTATGCTTCCTGTAATATTTCCACTTTATATATCTGATTTAGTCCACCTCGCCTGCATATCCACTTTCCAACAACCACTACATATTTCTTTCTGTGACACAACCGTGCCCTTTCCACCTCTTAAAATGTTTGTACGGAGGTGCACTTCCCAGAAAGGGTCACTTCTTTTTTTTCTGGGGACCTCAGGAATTTTTTTAAGGCAACATGTCACCTAAAATCCATGTCTGCCAATTCAAGCCTGCCAAATTCACATTTAGCTGTTTACCTGTTGTGCGCCCATACAGCTGGCTACAAGCACACATCGGGTGTTTTCAAAAAGGGGAGAAAATAGGTCACTTTTTAAGGTTTTTCATTTCTGGGGACCTCAGGAATTTATTTAATGTGACATGGCAGCTAAAATTCATGTCTGTTTATTAAGGCCCGCAAAAAACATTTTTACAAAATTTTTCATTTTTACAAAAGTGTGCTTTGAAATGCTTTCACAAGTATTTCTGTCTTCTGTGAGACACTTGTTTGCTGAAAAGTACCCTTTCCACCACTTAAATTGTTTGTGCCGGGGTGCTCTTTCTGAAATGGGGTCACTTGTTGGGGTTTTTAATTTCTGGGGACCTCAGGAATTTACTTAATGCGACATTGCACCTAAAATCCATGTCTGCCAATTCAGGCCTGTCAGTAAAATTCATATTTAGCAGTTTGCCTTCTGTGCACCCATACAGCAGGCTACAAGCACATATGGGGAGAAAATAGGGAACACAACCTGGGGTGCATTTTCTCCTTTAACCCTTGTGAAATAAAAATTGGGGTCTGCTAGTATTTTTTTCCCCCCACAAATGTTTGCTTTGAAATGCTTTCACAAGTATTTCTGTCTTCCATGAGACACCTGTTTGCTGAAAAGTACCTTTTCTATCACTTAAAATGTTTGTATGGGAGTACTTTCCAAAATGGGGTCACCTGTCAAGATTTTTCATTTCTGGGAACAGCAGGAATTTATTTAATTCGACACAATTCAGGTCAACAAAATCCATATTTAGCTGTTTGATTCTAGAGCCCTGCGATGCGCCCATACATAATTTTTTCTGCACATATGGGGTGTTTGCGTATTCGGGGGGAAATGGGGAATAAAATGTGGGGTGCATTTTGTCCTGTTATCCCTTGTGAAAGTGAAAACTGTGGGTGTAAATCTACTCTTTCTGGAAAAAATAATAATTTTTCATTTTCACAGCCAAGCGTTTCTTAATTCTGTGAAATGCCTGATGCATCAAAGTGCTCACTACACACTTTGAAATATTCCTTGAGGGGTGTAGTTTCCGTAATGGGGTAACTTTTTGGGGGTTTCCACTGTAGGGCCACCTCAGGGTGTCTTCATATGCGACATAGCTCCCAATTACCATTCTAGCTAAATACTCTCTCCTAACGACATATGGTGCTCCTTCCACTCTGAAGCCTGCTGTGCGCCCATACATCAGTTTTTGAGCACATATCAGGTGTTGGCGTATTCGAGGGGAAAAGGGAAACAAAATGTGGGGTGTATTTTGTCCTATTACCCCTTGTGAAAGTGAAAAGTGTGGGTATAAAGCAACTTTTTCTGGAAAAAATAAATAATTTTTATTTTTCGCAGCCAAGCGTTTCCTAATTCTGTGAAACGCTTGAAGGGTGTAGTTTCCGGAATGGGGGTCACTTTTTGGGGGTTTGCACTCTAGGGGTACCTCAGGGTGTGTTCAATTGCAAGATGGCGCTGTCAATTACTCTGTTAAAATCTGCCTTCCAGAAGCCATTTGGTACTTCTTTCCTTCTGACCCCTCTGGTACACCCATATGGCAGTATACAAGCACATATGGGGTATTGCTGTAATCAGCAGAAAATGGGAAATAAATTAGGGGGTGCATTTTTTCCAGTTCTCCCCTGTGAAAGTAAAAAATGTGGGCCTAAAGTCAGTTTTTCTGGAAAAAAAAATTGTTTTTCATATTTAGAGCCAATTCCATCAATCACCTTGGAGGACAAAGTTCTCACTACACATCTTGAAATATTCCTTGAGAGGTGTAGTTGCCAGAATAGGGTCACTTTTTGGGGGTTTCCACTCTAGGGGAACCTCAGGGTGTTTTTATATGCAACATAGTTCCCAAAAGCCAATCCTGCAAAATCTGTCCTCCAAAAGCCCTATGGCGCTACTTCCCTTTTAAACCCTGCCATGCACCCATACATCATTTTTTAAGCACATTTGGGGTGTTGGCATATTTGGTGGGAAATGGGGAGCAAAATTTGGGGTGCTATTTGTTCTCTTATCCTTTGTGAAAGTGTTGGTGTAAAGCAACTTTTTCTGGGAAAATGTTTTATTTTTCCTTTTCACAGCCAACCGTTTCCTAATTCTGTGAATCAATCTGTGATGGGTCAAAGTGCACTACACACTTTGAAATATTCCTTGAAGGGGTGTAGTTTCCGGATGGGGTGTAGTCTTCATACAATACAGACCAAAAGTTTGGACACACCTTCTCATTCAAAGAGTTTTCTTTATTTTCATGACTATGAAAATTGTAGATTCACACTGAAGGCATCAAAACTATGAATTAACACATGTGAAATTATATACATAACAAAAAAGTGTCACCTTTTTCTTTGATTACTGCTTTGCACACTCTTGGCATTCTCTTGATGAGCTTCAAGAGGTAGTCACCTGAAATGGTCTTCCAACAGTCTTGAAGGAGTTCCCAGAGATGCTTAGCTCTTGTTGGCCCTTTTGCCTTCACTCTGTGTGGTCCAGCTCACCCCCAAACCATCTCGATTGGGTTCAGGTCCGGTGACTGTGGAGGCCAGGTCATCTGGCGCAGCACCCCATCACTCTCCTTCATGGTCAAATAGCCCTTACACAGCCTGGAGGTGTGTTTGGGGTCATTGTCCTGTTGAAAAATAAATGATGGTCCAACTAAACGCAAACCGGATGGAATAGCATGCCACTGCAAGATGCTGTGGTAGCCATGCTGGTTCAGTATGCCTTCAATTTTGAATAAATCCCCAACAGTGTCACCAGCAAAGCACAGCCACACCATCACACCTCCTCCTCCATGCTTCACGGTGGGAACCAGGCATGTAGAGTCCATCTGTTCACCTTTTCTGCGTCGCACAAAGACACGGTTGGAACTAAAGATCTCAAATTTGGACTCATCAGACCAAAGCACAGATTTCCACTGGTCTAATGTCCATTCCTTGTGTTCTTTAGCCCAAACAAGTCTCTTCTGCTTGTTGCCTGTCCTTAGCAGTGGTTTCCTAGAAGATATTCTACCATGAAGGCCTGATTCACACAGTCTCCTCTTAACAGTTGTTCTAGAGATGTGTCTGCTGCTAGAACTCTGTGTGGCATTGACCTGGTCTCTAATCTGAGCTGCTGTTAACCTACGATTTCTGAGGCTGGTGACTCGGATGAACTTATCCTCCGCAGCAGAGGTGACTCTTGGTCTTCCTTTCCTGGGGTGGTCCGCATGTGAGCCAGTTTCTTTGTAGCGCTTGATTGTTTTTGTGACTGCACTTGGGGACACTTTCAAAGTTTTCCCAATTTTTCGGACTGACTGACCTTCATTTCTTAAAATAAAGATGGCCACTCATTTTTCTGTACTTAGCTGCTTTTTTCTTACCATAATACAAATTCTAACAGTCTATTCAGTAGGACTATCAGTTGTGTATCCACCTGACTTCTCCACAACGCAACTGATGGTCCCAAGCCCATTTATAAGGCAAGAAATCCCACTTATTAAACCTGACAGGGCACACCTGTGAAGTCAAAACCATTTCAGGTGACTACCTCTTGAAACTCATCAAGAGAATGGCAAGAGTGTGCAAAGCAGTAATCAAAGCAAAATGTGGCTACTTAAGAACCTAGAATATGACATATTTTCAGTTGTTTCACACTTTTTTGTTATGTATATAATTCCACATGTTTTAATTCATAGTTTTGATGCCTTCAGTGTGAATCTTCAATTTTCATAGTCATGAAAATAAAGAAAACTCTTTGAATGAGAAGGGGTGTCCAAACTTTTGGTCTGTACTGTATGCAACATAGCTCTTAATTACCATTCCAGCTAAATCCACTATCCAAAAGCCATATAGTGCTCCTTCCACTCTGAAGCCTGCTGTGCGTCCATACCTCAGCTTTTGAGCACACATGGGGTGTTTCTGTAAACTCCTGATTCAGGGTAATAGATTTTGAGTTTTGTTTAGCTGTTAACCCTTGATGTGGTGCAGAAAAAATAGATTACAATTTAAAATGTGAAATTGTAAAATCAGTTTTGAATAGCTTGAGTAGTGTAGTTTCTAAAATGGTTTCTAATATGTAAGCCCCAGAAAGTGACTTCATAACTGAACTGTTCCTGAAAAAATTGGGTTTTGGAAATGTTCTCAAAAATATTAATATTTACTTCTAAACTTCTAAGCCTTCTAACATCCCAAACAAATAAACTGTCATTTTAAAAATTGGTGAAAACTGGCCCGGGTTGAAAGAGTTAAAATTGCAGGGAATTGAAAGGAGTGTGGGCTTTATATTTATTTAAAAAATAGCCATCTGACTCTACAGACTACCTTGGACTGGTGGCCTGGGCTTATAGTGCTGCTTCCTTTTCAGAAGCTCTGGAGTATTTTACTGAATTCAGAGATGGTGAACTCACTGGAGCATCAATGTTAAAAGGACATTTAAGTAATAGGGAGAAGGACCATGACAATTGAATAGAGAATTGTCTTTGCATTCATTGAACAGATGTCTAAAAATTAACCATGTTGTTTCTAGTTCCATACAGACCTATCATTCCTTTTATAAGTGGTAGTCAGCCAGTGTGCATGGATACCATACTCAAATCAAATTACTTGCTTCTTCCCTATAACCCTTGTAGCAACTGTGGAAATGATTCATCATTGTCCTCCCTGGAGTATGAGATGTTTTATTGATATTTTAATAGTAATGTGAATAGAGCAGTATTTTCCATAATGATACCTGGATTTACACATGTTTTTTTTTTTATGCAGTTTTTGTATCATTGTTTTGAGATCAATACATTAGCTATGCCTTCTACAATATTAGAGAGTATAACCTTTATAATTTTCTGTCCCTGATTTCTTTGACACTTTCAAAGTACACTTTAACAGCATATGTAAATCTGACCTAAACAACTCTATCAGTAACCGCTTCTCATCTACACCGGATTTTGCAGTGCACTGGCTGAACTGTTTTGTGTCAGTTTTTTGATTAATGGAAGTGTTAGAAAATATGGTTTCTTAATCAAATAATTGTCTTTATTTTAAGAATTTGACATGTAAGATTCTTTATTTTATTCCCTCAGTCCAAGGCAGAATCGGGGCTCTAACACATCGCCTTTGACGCGCAGAAAATCTTACGACAGAGTACAGCTCAGGTAATTGTTACTAAACAAAAATAAAAGTGGGAGTAAACTGTTTAAAGGTTTACACTGGAGTGTGGATTCAGCACCTTAAAGGGGTTAGCTCACCTCAGTAATCAATATTTATTCAGTTCCTCGTAGTCTAGGATTCTTTCTTCCATGTACAAGTAGTTCATTTTTCAATTATTACTTTCTATTATTAGCGGTGGTTGAGCAGGTGCCCAGAAACACTATGGGCAGCTCGGCTGGCTGCTCTGGTGGCCGGGTTTCACAGAAGAAAGTGCTCACATATTCTTGTGCATGTGCAGTCACTCCTAGCAATGGCCACCTAGGAAGGAAATCGAGGCCCTGAAAGCCAGAATGGAGCTTGAAAATAGCAAGGTGAGACATTCCCTTTAAGGGCTCAAGCACACAAACATATTTTTATCTGCATCCAATCCAAATTTGTTTCAGGTTGGATGCAGACCCATTCACTTCAATGAGGCCGCAAAAGATGTGGAAAGCACACTTGTGTGCTGTCCACAACCGTATGTTCGTTCTGTGGCACCCACAAAAATATTGAACATGTCCTATTCTTGTCTGCATTATGGACAAGGATAAACTGTTCTATTGTGGCCCAGATTTTCCATTCTGCAAAATGCAGAGTTTACATGGCTGGCCACAATTTGCAGACCTCAAAACAGGCAACATTGTGTGCATGAGCCCTAAGAATAATATTATAGCAAATGATCACAATATTTCCATACCTTATGCCTCATGCACACAGCAGAGAATCTTTTTGGTTCACACTGAACCTCATATGGTTCTATACAATAAACTGTTGGGTGCTCTATGTAGATATGGCACCTGATGTAAAATGCCCCAATTTTATTTCTCTACGATTTTGTACAGAATCCAACAGAAATTCTGTATATTTGCTTATAATGTGTAGTCTGGGGCTACATATTATACTTTTAGGAGCAAACCTTTCCTGTTTTCTTAGATACATACGTTTGTCTTTAAAACTTTCAAATGCAACCCAACATATTTCTTTGGATTGCAGTTGTAGAATTGGAAAATATTGTGTCAAAAGTATTTACAGTATATAGCCCCAGGCTTAGAGAGTGTTTATTCAAGGTAAGCCCAGATATTACATCACCATAACTTTTATATACTGGATTGTCATTGTTGTCTACATTATTCAGTACAGAAGCATCCTTTCAGAAAATATGTACATGGGAAGCCTTCCCTCACCCATACTTTGCACCTAATGCATATTAACTAGCCTTCAATAGTAACTTCTCAGTAGTGATGTTCCGAACTATTCGCCGGCGAACATAGCTTGTTCGTGTTCGACGTGGCGGGCGAACATATGTGACGTTCGGTCCGCCCCCTATACATAATCATTGAGCAAACTTTGACCCTGTACCTCACAGTCAGCAGACACATTCCAGCCAATCAGCAGCAGACCCTCACTCCCAGACCCTCCCACCTCCTGGACAGCATCCATTTTAGATTCATTCGGAAGCTGCATTCTTAGTGAGAGGAGGGAGAGTGTAGCTTCTGCTGATTCAATAGGGGAAGCGTTAGCTAGGGCAGTGTTCTGTGTCCACAGACTCATCTGCTGTAAGGACAGCGTCCTGACAGCACCTCAAAAAGCCGTTTATAGGGCTGGTACATCAGTCTGCTTTTATTTTATATATATATATATATATACACATTGCAGTTGCCTGCCCGTGTGTGAGAGGCTGCAGGCTCAGTCACAGACAGTACTGTGTGCACACCATTCATACAGGGTGTCACAGACAATACCTTGCAGATAAAAATAACTTAATTCATATTATTTTTTCTTTGATATAATCACATTTGCAAGCCAGTGAGTGACTGTGTGGCCCACAGAGAGTACTGTGTGCACATCATTCATACAGGGTGTCAAAGACAATACCTTGCCGATAAAAATAATTCAATTTATATTATTTCTCTGTGATATAATCGCATTTGCAAGACAGTGAGTGACTGTCTGGCCCACAGAGAGTACTGTGTGCACACCATCCATACAGGGTGCCACAGACAATACCATGCAGATAAAAAAATCCTTTTTAATTTTTTTTCTGTGATATCATTGCATTTGAAAGCCAGTGAGTGACTGTGTGGCCCACAGACAGTACTGTGTGCACACCATCCATACAGGGTGTCACAGACAATACCTTGCCGATAAAAATAATTCAATTTATATTATTTCTCTGTGATATAATCGCATTTGCAAGTCTGTGAGTGACTGTGTGGCCCACAGACAGTACTGTGTGCACACCATTCATACAGGGTGTCACAGACAATACCTTGCAGATAAAAAAAAAATCAATTTATATTATTTATCTGTGATATAATTGCAGTTACAAGCCAGTGAGTGACTGTCTGGCCCACAGACAGTACTGTGTGCACACCATCCATACAGGGTGTCACAGACAATACCTTGCAGATTAAAAAAAAACTATTTATATTATTTATCTGTGATATAATCGCATTTGCAAGCCAGTGAGTGATTGTGTGGCCTACAGACAGTACTGTGTGCACACCATCCATACAGGGTGTCAAGACAATACCTTGCAGATAAAAAAATATCAATTTATATTAGTTATCTGTGATATAATCGCATTTGCAAGCCAGTGTGTATCAGGCCCACACAGACTGTACTGTGCTCACTGCCCACCACTTATATAGGGTGGCACAGTACCTTGCTTGCATAGTACCACTGATCTAAAAAAAAAATGACAGGCAGAGGCAAGCCACCCCGCAGGGGCCGTCATGGTCGTGGTGCTGTGATTTCCACTGGACCTGGAATAATGCCCAGTGTTCAGAGGCCACTTACCCTTCGGAGAAATTGTTGACTGGCTTAGGGCTCTTTCACACTCGCGTTCTTGTCTTCCGGCATAGAGTTCCGTCGTCGGGGCTCTATGCCGGAAGAATCCTGATCAGGATTATCCTAATGCATTCTGAATGGAGTGAAATCCGTTCAGGATGCATTAGGATGTCTTCAGTTTTTTGCTCCGGCCAAAAATCCTGAAGACTTGCCGCAAGGCCGGATCCGGAATTAATGCCCATTGAAAGGCATTGATCCGGATCCGGCCTTAAGCTAAACATCATTTTGGCGCATTGCCGGATACGACGTTTAGCTTTTTCTCAATGGTTACCATGGCTGCTGGGACACTAAAGTCCTGGCAGCCATGGTAAAGTGTAGTGGGGAGCAGCATACTTACCGTCCGTGCGGCTCCCGGGGCGCTCCAGAGTGACGTCAGGGCGCCCCAAGCGCATGGATCACGTGACCGCATGGCACGTCATCCATGCGCATGGGGCGCTCTGACGTCATTCTGGAGCGCCCCGGGAGCCGCACGGACGGTAAGTATACCGCTCCTCCGCTCCCCGCTCCTACTATGGCAACCAGGACTTTAATAGCGTCCTGGCTGCCATAGTAACACTGAAAGCATTTTGAAGATCCGTCTTCAAATGCTTTCAGTACACTCGCGTTTTTCCGGATCCGGCGTGTACCTCCGGCAAGTGGAGTACACGCCGGGTCTGGACAACGCAAGTGTGAAAGAGCCCTTACACAGGACGCCCAATCTTCAACAGCTTCCGCTAAGAACCTTGACGCACCATCCTCCTCCAGCTCAGCTTTGGTCACCTGCTCTCAAGTTACCACTCTCCCGCCTGCCACCACCACCACCACTGCCACCACAGCTGCTTCACTTGATCCCTTAGAGGAGTTATTTACACATCAGTTGGATGAAATTAGTGATGCACAACCATTATTGCCAGAGGCTGTAGATGACAGGGATATGTCTCAGTCAGGCAGCATTAGACACATGGGCGTACAGTGTGATGATGATGTTATACCTGCTGCTGCTTCCTTTGCTGAGGTGTCAGATACAAGTGAAGCGGTTGATGATGACGATGTGTCCGTGGATGCTACGTGGGTGCCTGCTCGAAGAGAAGAAGAAGAGGGGGAAAGTTCTGAAGGGGAGACAGAGAGAAGGAGGAGACGAGTTGGAAGCATGGGGAAGTCGTCGCAAGGAGCTAGTGGCACAGTCAGACAGCAAGTATTGGCACCCGGGGTCAGCCAGACAGCACGCCAATCAACGCATGCTGTTGCCACCACCAGAATGACATCATTGCAAAGCTCAGCCATTTGCAACCTGTGCCAAAAGAAACTGAGTCGTGGGAAGTTCAACACCCACCTCGGTACCACTGCTTTGGGAAGGCACATGATCTCACATCACAAACGCCAATGGGATCAACACATGAGTACAAGCAGCACACAAACTCAAAACCACCATCCTCTTCCTGGTCCAGCATTTTCAGCCACGTCAATCACTGCTGTCCTCCTTGCCCCCTTTCAACCACCCGCCACTCTGCCTCTAACCTTCAGCAGTTCCATCTCATCTGCCCACAGTCAGGTGTCTGTAAAGGAAATGTTTGAGCGTAAGAAGCCAATGTCACAGAGTCACCCCCTTGCCCGGCGTCTGACAGCTGGCTTGACGGAACTCTTAGCCTGCCAAATTTTACCATACCAGCTGATGGAGTCTGAAGCCTTTAAAAAATTTGTCGCTATTGGGACACCACAGTGGAAGGTACCCGGGCAATTTTTTTTTTCAAAAAAGGCAATCCCAAACCTCTACTCAGTGATTGAAAAGGAAGTCATGGCATCTCTGGCATAGAGTGTTGGGGCAAGGGTCCATCTGACCACTGATACCTGGTCTGCAAAGCACGGTCAGGGCAGGTATATCACGTACACTGCGCATTGGGTCAATCTGCTGACGGCTACCAAGCATGGAATGCGTGGCTCTGCAGCGGAGTTGGTGACACCGATAACCTCCTCAGCTGAGTCCTCTTCTCCAGCGGCGTCTAGCTGCACATCAACTGAATCCCCCCAGCTCCCCCGGGGCTATTCCACATCCTGGATAGGACAGTGTCACGCTGTCTTGGGTTTGACTTGCCTGAAAGCAGAGAGCCACACCGGACCAGCACTCCTGTCCGCCCTGAACGCACAGGTGGATCAGTGGCTGACCCTGCACCAACTGGAGATCGGCAAAGTGGTGTGTGACAATGGAAGCAATTTGTTGGCGGCATTGAATTTGGGCAAGTTGTCACATGTGCAGTGCATGGCACATGTGTTGAATCTCATCGTACAATGCTTTGTGTCTAAGTACCCAGGCTTACAGGACGTCCTCAAGCGGGCCAGGAAGGTGTGTGGCCATTCCATGGCGTACTTTTCAGACATTCAGTGCCGAAACAACATGCCAGTGAGGCGCTTGATTTGCGACAGCCCGACACGTTGGAATTTAACACTCCTAATGTTCGACCGCCTGCTCCAACAAGAAAAAGCCGTCAACGAGTATTTGTATGACCGGGGTGCTAGGACAGCCTCTGCGGAGCTGGGAATTTTTTTGCCACGTTACTGGACACTCATGCGCAATGCCTGTAGGCTCATGCGTCCTTTTGAGGAGGTAAAAAACCTAGTCAGTCGCACCGAAGGCACCATCAGCGACCTCATCCCATTTGTTTTCTTCCTGGAGCATGCCCTGCGAAGAGTGCTGCATCAGGCTGTAGATGAGCGTGAAGAGGAAGAGTTGTGGTCACCATCACCACCAGAAACAGCCTTGTCATCATCGCTTGCCGGACCTGTGGCAACGCTGCAAGAGGAGTATGAGGAAGAGGAGTCAGAGGAGGAATGTGGCTTTGAGGAGGAGGAAGACCAACCACAGGCATCCCAGGGTGCTCATTGTTGTCACCTATCTGGGACCCGTGGTGTTGTACATGGCTGGGGGGGGGGGGGGAGAACAGACCATCAATGACATCAGTGAGGACGAGGAACGGGAAATGAGTAGCTCGGCATCCAACCTTGTGCAAATGGGGTCTTTCATGCTGTCATGTCTGTTGAGGGACCCTCGTATAAAAAAGATGAAGGAGAATGACCTGTACTGAGCGGCTGTACTAGACCCCTGGTATAAGCAGAAAGTGGCGGAAATGTTACCAAATTACCGAAAGTCAGAAAGGATGCAGCAGTTCAAAACTAAACTAAAAAATATGCTTTACACAGCTTGTAAGGGGGATGTCACAGCACAACGGGAATCTAACTGGGGAAGAGGTGAAAGTAATCCTCCTCCTACCACGACCACGGCAGCAAGGACAGGACGCTTTACAGATGTGTTGTTCATGGAGGACATGCAGAGCTTTTTCAGTCCTACACATCGCCACAGCCCTTTGGGATCCAGCCTTAGAGAACGACTCGACCGACAGGTAGCAGACTACCTCGCCTTAACTGCAAATATCGACACTCTGAGGAGCGATGAACCCCGTGACTACTGGGTGTGCATGCTTGACCTGTGATCTGATCTATCCCAGTTTGCGATAGAACTTCTGGCCTGTCCAATCGTGGTGGTCAAATGTTTACATGACACAGCGCTCCTGTCCTTATTTCAGCCCCCCTCCTCCTCCTTCCTCCTTCACTTCACAGCGATCCAGTGAAGGAGGACTGAAGAAGCCACAGTGTGACACTTCTCTATATATATCTTTATACATAGGATATACTGTAGATATATAGATAGATTATTATCTCCATATTATTTATCATTCTATCATTTGCCCCAACCAGATTAGTCAGGTAGTAAGAAAAAAAAAAAAGAAATGGAAAGATATTTCTATAAGGGTATATATATATATATATATATATATATATATATATATACTGTATTTATATTTTATATATATATACACATATATATATATATATATATATATATATTAGGGCTGCACGATATGGGAATTTTGTGCGATTGCGATTAGGGCCCTAAAAATTGCGATAACGGTATGCAATGCGATATTTTAAGGGAATTGTGCTAGAGGTCTATTTGCTTGGATTTTCCCATATGATCTGTGGAGGGCGCTGTGTTGTGGGGGATCTGTGGAGGGCGCTGTGTTGTGGGGGATCTGTGGAGGGCGCTGTGTTGTGGGGAATCTGTGGAGGGCGCTGTGTTGTGGGGGATCTGTGGAGGACGCTGTTATGGGGGATCTGTGAAGGACGCTGTTATGGGGGATCTGTGAAGGACGCTGTTATGGGGGATCTGTGGAGGACACTGTTATATGGGGGATCTGTGGAGGACGCTGTTATGGGGGATCTGTGGAGGACGCTGTTATGGGGGATCTGTGGAGGACAGTGTTATGGGGGATCTGTGGAGGACGCTGTTATATGGGGGATCTGTGGAGGACGCTGTTATGGGGGTTTCTGTGGAGGACGCTGTTATGGGGGATCTGTGGAGGGCGCTGTTATGAGGGATCTGTGGAGGACGCTGTTATGGGGGATCTGTGGAGGACGCTGTTATGGGGATCTGTGGAGGACGCTGTTATGGGGGATCTGTGGAGGACGCTGTTATGGGGGATCTGTGGAGGACGCTGTTATGGGGGATCTGTGGAGGACGCTGTTATGGGGGATCTGTGGAGGACGCTGTTATGGGGATCTGTGGAGGACGCTGTTATGGAGGATCTGTGGAGGACGCTGTTATGGGGGATCTGTGGAGGACGCTGTTATGGGGATCTGTGGAGGACGCTGTTATGGGGGATCTGTGGAGGTCGCCGTTATGGGGGATCTGTGGAGGACGCTGTTATGGGGGATCTGTGGAGGACGCTGTTATGGGGGATCTGTGGATGGCGCTGTGTTGTGGGGGATCTGTGGATGGCGCTGTGTTGTGGGGGATCTGTGGAGGGCGCTGTGTTGTGGGGGATCTGTGGAGGGCGCTGTGTTGTGGGGGATCTGTGGAGGGCGCTGTGTTGTGGGGGATCTGTGGAGGGCGCTGTGTTGTGGGGGATCTGTGGAGGGCGCTGTGTTGTGGGGGATCTGTGGAGGGCGCTGTGTTGTGGGGGATCTGTGGAGGGCGCTGTGTTGTGGGGAATCTGTGGAGGGCGCTGTGTTGTGGGGGATCTGTGGAGGACGCTGTTATGGGGGATCTGTGAAGGACGCTGTTATGGGGGATCTGTGAAGGACGCTGTTATGGGGGATCTGTGGAGGACACTGTTATATGGGGGATCTGTGGAGGACGCTGTTATGGGGGATCTGTGGAGGACGCTGTTATGGGGGATCTGTGGAGGACAGTGTTATGGGGGATCTGTGGAGGACGCTGTTATGGGGGATCTGTGGAGGACGCTGTTATGGGGGTTTCTGTGGAGGACGCTGTTATGGGGGATCTGTGGAGGGCGCTGTTATGAGGGATCTGTGGAGGACGCTGTTATGGGGGATCTGTGGAGGACGCTGTTATTGGGGATCTGTGGAGCACGCTGTTATGGGGGATCTGTGGAGGACGCTGTTATGGGGGATCTGTGGAGGACGCTGTTATGGGGATCTGTGGAGGACGCTGTTATGGGGGATCTGTGGAGGACGCTGTTATGGGGGATCTGTGGAGGACGCTGTTATGGGGGATCTGTGGAGGACGCTGTTATGGGGGATCTGTGGAGGACGCTGTTATGGAGGATCTGTGGAGGATGCTGTTATGGGGGACCTGTGGTGGACGCTGTTATGGGGCATGTGTGCTATGACACATAGGGCCATGAGGGGGGCCAGCATAAGACATATAGCATCTTATGCTGGTCCCCCTCATGGCCCTATGTGTCCCCTCATGTGTCCTAAACTGCGCACATAATTGGCTTTGCGTGTAAAGTATTTTACTAGTGTGTGTGTGAAACAATCTCTCTCCTATTGATAACAGGTCCGGCCTCTGTACTCACTGTCACTATGAATGCAATGCACTGAGCGGCAGCGAGCTGGCCGGTGCATGACTAACGTCACTTAGTAACGCTCCTCCCACTTCAGGAAGCAGGAGCGTTACCAAGTGACGTCAGTCACACGCCGGCCGGCCAGCTCGCTGCCGTTTGCTGCAGTGCAGTGCATTCATCGTGACAGTGAGTACAGAGGCCGGACCTGTTATCAATAGGAGAGAGATTGTGTCACACACACACTAGTAAAATACTTTACACGCAAAGGCAGTTATGTGCGTGGGGCCCCTTTATATATAATCGCTGCATTTTCGGGTCGGCCATATCGCATTTGCCGATTATCGCGATTCGATTATATATACACACAATAGCTTATTCAGATGATCGATATAATGAAAGTCGGGAGGGGTATCTCTTACCATGTGCAATCGAAAATTCTGCCAATCTTACTATACGCGGCGTCCCACGTGGTATGGAGTTTCAAACGTGATGTTTCACGTGACTCCTCGGCTTGGCAGCTATAGTGTATCGGACCCTTCTCACGATCCTGCCTCTAATTCGAGACGATGGCGATAGTTCATATGAGAAAGTCCATCCGACTGTACCCTCCTTCGATAGATCCTGGTTATTGGGGAGATGGCTCACTGTCCCAGCAGACCCAGACGCGTTTCAGGGTATACACCCCTTCCTCAGTGGTGGTGACAGTGAGCACTTCACAGCCTTTTATACCTCCCCAAAAGCAGATTGTGGGTGGAACTGATCTAGAGAAATCTGGTCTGGATCCTATTGCCATTTTTTATCTCTATAAGAACCACATTAATCATCCTCCAGTCCATGAGTATGATCCTATAATAACAAATTATATTCTACATAGAATATATAGCAAGCACATCCTTATATATAGACAACATATATGAATAAAATACATAAATATATTAGAATACCCAAAAAACGCATCAAAACCGCATCAAAACCGCATATACAATCAGGTGCGTTTTCACTGCGTTTTCGATGTGTCCTTCACGATCATGCCACATATTGCATCTAAAGAGTCCTGGCAAAAAACAGGAAGTACTAACTCATCACAATTCTATACAGAACATCTTATGAGGCAATTTTATCTCTATAAGGACCACATTTGGTCCACCTCCAATACTTAAGTCAGATGGTCATATACTGATTATATCCTATAAATCTTTAGTATCCAATACATAAAAACTTATCATAAAAATTGCAGCATCCTCTGCATAAAAAATACATCCGAATATAGAAATCACCAAGAAACGCATGGAAGACGCACCTACGATAGAGTGCGTCTTCGATGCGTCCTCCATGTGTCTCCCGCGGCAATGTCATACACTACATCTGGAAAGTCCTGGCATCAAATAGCGGGGTACTATCTCATCATAATTCTAGACTACACATCCAGATAGTATTTCTTGGGCCCCTTCAGAGTTTTATTAGAATTTTTTCAGAGTTTATTCAAAATGTCATAGGGAGGAGAGCCGGACGGACAAGGAGGGAGGAGCAGAGTGCTGATAGACAGCCAGACTCTGGACCTGCATCACCACCCGGCTCACCCCCATCCCTAAAGAAATCCAAATAATTCCCATTCAGCATTAAGGCCTCTGGGGATTAGGGACACAAATTCGAAGATGCGACAGGACTCCTGTCTGGACATAGAGGCTATATGATTACCACCTCTCCAAGGTTTCTTTACCCTCTCCATTGCTAGGAATGTCAGGGAGGAAGGATCACAGTTATGTATATCTTTGAAATGCCTAGAAAGAGAGTGTAGCATATATCCCTTCTTAATGTTAGCTATGTGCTCTGCCACCCTCTTCTTTAGTGTCCACTTGTCCTCCCTATATATTCTTTTCGGCATCCACATTGCAATAGATAGATAGCATCAGTTGAGTCACAGGTCAGACACTCATTGATGTCTAGCCTGAACGCATTCTGAGTGGAGGTGATGCTAGTAGTTTTTCTTGCAAAATTAGTAACCTTGCAGTTACCACACCGTTTACATCTATGGAAGCCGCCAGTCGTCAGCCAGTTATGGCCTTTAGATAGACCCTTCCTATCTATTTTCAAAGTAGGTGCTACTTTAGCTGCTAGATTCATAGCTCTTGTATAAGTAATCCTAGGGTCTTTAGTGAGGGAGGACCCTATAATCTTATCATCACGAAGGAGATACCAATATTTCTTGATGATCTTCTCCACCTGTCGATATTGTGAGTGGTAGGGTAGGATCATCCTCACCACCTCTTCCTGTGGGGGTGTGTGTTTTGGAATGAAGAAATCCTCCCTCTTCATATCAAATTAGCTAATTCTCCCTCTTCATTAGCCAATTCAGGCGATTGAAGCGTAACTGAAGCGTAACTGCGACGTTTCAGTCCGCTTTCTGAGACCGTTCTCAAGTCCCAGAAAGCGGACTGAAACGTTGCATGGGTAAATAAAGGACCTCACATTTTTTTCACCGATTGGAAGTGCTGTAGTCTTTTCTTCTTTGTATTTCAAGACGGTGGGTTGCGTCTTATTGCGGGCAATCCATACTTTGGTTGCAATTTTGTGCTGCCTTGAATTTTCCTTTTGATATCTATACAGTATATAAAAAAAGCAGTGTCACATCCAGGTAAATTGAAAAAAGTGGCGTCCTTTAGTGATGTTTCAGTTCTCTTATATAATCTGCTTAGTACCAATAAGAGAACGGAAATATCGCTACTGGGGTGAATAAAGGACGCCACTTTTTTCACTTTATCTGGATGTGACGCTGATTTTTTATATTTTTTATACAGCAGAAAATTGGTAAGGCACACAATTTATTCCTACACTGAGAGTGCTGCCCTAATTTTTTATATATATATATATATATATATATATATATAATTTTTATTTTATTTTTTACTAACTTGATTAGGCAGGTATGGAAAAAAAGTGACAAAAAGTGACAGAGTGACATACAGTCTTATTGGGAGGCAAGTCCCATCCATATCACCCCAAGTTTTGCAACTGTTATGTCCAGACAGCGATATGAAATACTCCTCAAGTTCTTCCATTTCAATGACAACAGTCAGTGCCGTTCAAATTCTTCTCAGGATTACGACCAGTTATATAAAATTAGGCCGCTTCTAGATTATCTGTCAGAAAAATGTTTATCGGTTTATACCCCCTCTGAAAATGTCTCAGTTGATGAGTCACTTGTAAAATTTAAAGGAAGGTTACATTTCAAGCAATTCCTTCCATCCAAGCAGGCCAGATATGGCATCAAACTTTACAAGTTGTGTGAAAGCACAACAGGTTACACTTCTGCATTTCGAGTGTACCAAGGGAGGGACAGCGAATTAAACCCCCAAGGATGCCCAGCTGGTTTAGGAACAAATGCAAAAGTTGTCTGGGAACTAATGGGTCCACTGTTACAAAAGGGATACAAATTATTTATAGACAATTATTACACAAGTATTCCCCTTTTCCAGAGCCTGCAAGAAGCAAATATGGGAGCATGTGGCGCATTCAGGAGAAATTGCAGAGGTTTTCCACAATCCCTGCTGGCAAAAAAACTACAAAGAGGACAATCTGATACCCTTCGTAGTGGCAACCTGCTGGCACTTTGCTACAAGGACAGAAAAGATGTACTTATGCTAAGTACAATTCACACAGAAGCCACAGTGCCAGTAAGAGAAAGGGGGTCAACCACCGATACACAAAAAACGACTTGCATAATAGAATACAATAAGTACATGGGGGGCACTGACCTGTCTGATCAGGTACTTAAACCATACGAGGTAATGTGCAAGTCCTATGTATAGTATAAAAAGTTTCTATTTGCTACAGATGGCAATGTACAACTCCTATGTGCTGTACAAAAAGTCTGGGGGAACACAAATATTTCTTTGCTATCAAGAAATAGTTATTGAGAAATTAGTGTACCCCATTAGAGGCCCCACCCTACCACTGGAAGCAGAAGAAATAAGGAGATTAGTTGAAAGGCACTTTATTGCAGCTATACCCCCAACACAAAACCAAAGACATCCACTAAGGAGGTGCTGTGTCTGCTCAAAAAGAGGCATCAGACGAGACACAAGATACTTTTGCCCTGACTGCACCTCTCGGCCAGCCCTGTGTATTGGAAACTGTAAAGTGTATCATACACGGGCACGCTTTTAAATTTTCTTGATGAAGAAAAATATATATAATATTGCTGTTCTCTTTTGGTATTTTTGGTACATAAAGTACTTATACTAGTATTTATTTATTTTTTGTAGTTTGCTAAATCAGCAGCATAGTGAAAAAATGCAGTTTTGTTACATGTTCCAGCAAAAGGTGTAAGAAATGGAAAATGTTATTTTACAATAAACCTCTTGTTGAATACTTTGTATTGTCTATATTACCCAGTAGTGTCTTTTTTAGGTGATTTTTAATGTTTTGGCTGCATAGGGCCACTGCAAAGACAACATGTTGCTATCTAATGGCCTATAGAAAAAATTTCACTTTAAAGCTGAAAGGTATGCTTTACTTCTGGGCGCCATAAAGTGCCCTGGGAATAGGCGACGTACACAATTGGGGTGTCATTTTTTGCAGGAAACTTTCCTGCATTGATATTGGGGTGCTTTTTCTTGATAGCTTGCAGCATATTTGCAGTAATTTGGGCTAAATTAGCAGCAAAGTGAAAAAATTCAATTTTTTTTATTTTTTGTTCCATCTTCCAACAAAAAGTGGAACAAAATGGAAAATGGCATTTTTACAATATACCCCTCGTTGAATACTTTAAGATGTCTATTTTACCCAGTAGTGTCCTTTTTGGGTGATTTTTTTATGTTTTGGCTGCATAGGGCCACTGCAAACACAACATTCTGCTATCTGATGGCCTATGGAAAAAATGGCACTTTAAAGCTGAAAGGTATGCCTTTACTTCTGGGCGCCATAAAGTGCCCTGGGAATGGGCGACGTACACAATTGGGGTGTTATTTTTTGGAGAGTTTCCTGCATTGATATTGGGGCGCTTTTTCTTGATAGCTTGCAGCATGTTAGCAGTAATTTGAGCTAAATTAGCAGCAAAGTGAAAAAATGCTATTTTTTTATTTGGGAATGGGCGACGTACAGGAGCGCCGCATGGTTTTTGGAAGGCAGATTTTGCTTGACTGGTTTTTAGATGCCATGTCCCATTTAAAGCCCCCCTGATGCACCCCTAAAGTAGAAACTCCCCAAAAGTGACCCTATTTTGGAAACTGGGGGATAAGGTGCCAGATTTATTGGTACTATTTTGTGGTACATATGATTTTTAATTGCTCTATATTACGTTTTTTGAGAGGCAAGGTAACCCAAAAATGGCTGTTTTGGCACCGTTTTGTTATTTTTTCTATTTTACAAGATTCATTTGACAGGGTAGATCATGTGCTATTTTTATAGAGCAGGTTGTTACGGACGCAGTGATATCAAATATGTTCACTTTCTTTGTTTTTACCTCCTTTTCTTCTCACAAATACAGCTTTCTTTTGGTAGTATTTGATTGCTGTTGAGATTTTTAGTTTTTCTGATATTAATCAAAATAGACCGCAATTATCAAAAAAAAAGTATATTTTTAGCTTATTCTGGTAAAATTGTTCAAATATAATTACATTTCTATACATGTTTGTGTCAGAACTTATTGTGCTACATGTCTTTGATTAAAAAAAATCCAATAAGTGTATATTTATTGGTTTGCGCAAAAGTTATAGCGTTTACAAAAGTTATAGCGTTTACAAAAAATTTGAATTTCCGCATTTTGAAGCAGCTCTGACTTTCTGAGCACCTGTCATGTTTCTTGAGGTGCTAGAATTCCAGGATAGTCTAAATTCCCCCCAAATGACTTAATTTTAGAAATAAGACACCCCAAAGTATTCGCGGAGGGGCATGGTGAGTTCATGTATTATTATTTCCTCAGAAAGTGTCATTTTCCGCTAACTTGTGAAAAAAATTAATAATAAAGTTTCCACTTCTGGCAAAAAAAAATAAAAAATATCCAACGGACTCACTATGCCCCTCAGTGAATACCTTGGGCTATATACTTTCCGAAATGGGGTCATTTGTTGGGTGTGTTTACTGTTCTGGCATTTTGGGCGGGGCTAAATTGTGAGCAACCCTGTAAAGCCTAAAGGTACTTGTTGGACTTTCGGCCCCTTTATGCACCTAGGCTACAAAAAAGTGTAACACATGTGGTATCGCCGTACTCATAAGAAGTAGGGCAATGTGTTTTGGGTTGTATTTTTACATATACCGATGCTGGGTGAGAGAAATATCTCTGTAAATTGACAACTTTGTATATAAATATTTAAAAAGTTGTAATTTACAGAGATATTTCTCACACACAGTATGGGTATATGTAAAAATACACCCCAAAACACATTGCCCTACTTCTCCTGAGTATGGAGATACCACATGTGTGACACTTTTTTGCAGCCTAGGTGCACAAAGGGGCCCAAATTCCAATGAGTACCTTTAGGATTTCACAGGGCATTTTTACGCATTTGGATTCCAAACTACTTCTCACGCTTTAGGGCCCCTAAAATGCCAGGGCAGTATAAATACCCCACAAGTGACCCCATTTTGGAAAGAAGACACTGCAACGTATTCTGTGAGGGGCATGGCGAGTTCCTAGAACATTTTTTTTTGGGGCACAAGTTAGCGGAAATTGATTTTTTTTTTCTTACAAAGTCTCATATTCCACAAACTTGTGACAAAAAAATTTTTTTTACATGAACTCACCTTACCCCTCACGGAATACCTTGGGTTGTCTTCTTTCTAAAATGGGGTCACTTGTGGGGTATTTATACCGCCCTGGCATTTTAGGGGCCCTAAAGCGTGAGAAGTAGTTTGGAATACAAATGCGTAAAAATGCCCTGTGAAATCCTAAAAGTACTCATTGGAATTTGGACCCCTTTGCGCACCTAGGCTGCAAAAAAGTGTCACACATGTGGTATCACCGTACTCAAGAGAAGTAGGGCAATATGTTTTCGGGTGTGTTTTTACATTTACCCATGCAGGGTGAGAGAAATAGCTCTGTAAATTACAACTTTTTCAATTTTTTTATGCAAAGTTGTCAATTTACTGAGATATTTCTCTCACCCAGCATGGGTATATGTAAAAATACACCCCAAAACACATTGCCCTACTTCTCCTGAGTACGGCGATACCACACGAGTGACACTTTTTTTTTGCAGCCAAGATGCGCAAAGGGGCCGAAAGTCCAACGAGTAGCTTTTAGGAGGGCATTTTTAGGCATTTGGATTCCAGACTTTGATACCGATACCACATGTGTGACACTTTTTTGCAGCCTAGGTGCACAAAGGGGCCCAAATTCCAGTGAGTACCTTTAGGATTTCACAGGGCATTTTTGCGCATTTGGATTTCAAACTACTTCTCACGCTTTAGGGCCCCTAAAATGCCAGGGCAGTATAAATACTTCACATGTGATCCCATTTTGGAAAGAAGACACCCCGAGGTAGGCCGTCAAGGCCATAACGAGTTCATAGAAGATTTTTTTTTGGGGCACAAGTTAGCGGAATTTGATTAAAAAAAATTCTCACAAAGTCTCCCTTTCCGCTAACTTGTGACAAAAAGTTCAATCTTTCATGGACTCAATATGCCCCTCAGCGAATACCTTGGGGTGTCTTCTTTCAAAAATGGGGTCATTTGTGGGGTGTTTGTACTGCCCTGGCATTTGAGGGTCTCTGCAATCATTACATGTATGGCCAGCATTAGGAGTTTCTGCTATTCTCCTTAGGCCTCATGCACACGACCGTTGTTTGGGTCCGCATCTGAGCAGCCGTTTTGGCGGCTCGGATGCGGACCAATTCTTTTCAATGGGGCCGCAAAAGATGCGGACAGCAACACTCCGTGTGCTGTCCGCATCCGTTGCTCCGTTAAAAATATAACATGTCCTATTCTTGTCCATGCTTTGCGGACAAGAATAGACATTTATATTGCCGGCGCCCGTTCCGCAAATTGCGGAAGGCAACACGGGCACCTTCCGTTTTTTGCGGATCCGCAGTTTGCGGACCGCAAAAAAAGGCACGGTCGTGTGCATGAGGCCTTATATTGAGCATACGGATAATGAGATTTTTTTTTTCCGTTTAGCCTCTGGGCTGAAAGAAAAAATGAACGGCACAGATTTCTTCATTTGCATCGATCGATGTGGATGAAAAAATCTCTGCCAAAAAATGTGCAAAAAAATAAAAAAGCGGGGAAAGGACATTAGAGTGCTTGCAAAGTAAAGCTGCAATAGCTAATAAAGATCCAAAAAGCTCAAAAGTGATCTTTATAGCGCTGCAGCTATTTTACTGTGTTTTTGCATTGATCAGAAAAAAAAAACCTGTCACTGCGGTGGGGCGGACTGAACGCAAGTGTGCGCACAAGATCAGGCCTGATCGGGCGAACACTGCGTTTTTTGTAGAGCCTAAGGTGACCCTAATGTACTCATATAGATCTGATTGCGATCAGTCTTGATCACTTACAGATACTATATAGTGCTAGTGCTGATTAGCGACAGCGATGACACTAATCAGCGACTAATCAGTGACTGCGGTGCGGTGGGCTGGGCGCTAACTACCTAACAAGTAGATAACTAACTGGCGGTGATAAGGGACCCTTAGGCCCCATTCACACGTCCGCAATTCCGAATCTGTTCCGCATTCCGAATTGCGGACCCATTCATTTCTATGGGGACAGACTTTGTCCCGCTCGGATCCGGAATTGTGGATCTGCACTTCCGTTCCGCAAAAAAATAGAACACGTCCTATTCTTGTCCGAAATTGTGGACAAGAAAAGGCATTTTCTATATAGTTCTGGCAATGTGTGGATCCGCAAAATGCGGAAAGCACATTGCCGGTGTCCGTGTTTTGAGGATCCGTCAATACACAAAACACATACGGACGTCGGAATGGAGCCTTACAGGGGGGTGATCAATGACAGGGGGGTGATCAGGGAGTCTATATGGGGTGATCAGGGGTTAATAAGGGGTTAATAAGTGACGGGGGTGTGTGTAGTGTAGTGTGGTGCTTGGTGCTACTTACAGAGCTGCCTGTGTCCTCTGGTGGTCGATCCAAGCAAAAGGGACCACCAGAGGACCAGGTAGCAGTTATATCAGACGCTGTTAACAAAACAGCGTCTAATATACCTTTCTGATGCGATTTTTTTAACATCTACAGTCTACCAGCGAATGATTAGCGCTGGCATGCTGCAGATCAACTTGTGAACTGCGCGATCCTGTGAACGCGCGCTCCTGTGAGCGCGCGTTCACAGGATATCTCGCGTCTCTCGAGATTACGCCAATAGTCACTGAGCCGTGAGAGCGCTGCCGCCCGGACACCTATCGGTGTTATGTGTGCAGCAAGCGGTTAAATAATAAAGCATTTTTGAAAAAGAAATTATGTTTTTGTGTGTCCATGATCTGAACGCCATATTTTTTTTATTTTTTTTGCCGATCGTCTTGTACAGAGGCTCGTTTTTTGCAGAAAGAATTGAGGTTTTTATTGGTACCATTTTGGGGTACATAGGATTTTTTGATCATTCATTATTACACTTTATTGCACTTTATGACCCAAAATGTTGCTGTTTTGGAATAGTTTTTATTTATTTTTACAGCGTTCATCTGAGGGGTTAGGTCGTGTTTTATAGAGCAGATGTCTGCTTTTTCTTATTTATTTAAGTTTTACACAATAATAGCAGTTTTTAAACCCCAAAAATTATGTTTTAGTGTCCCCATAGTTTGAGAGCCATAGCTTTTTTATTTTTTGGGCGATTGTCTTAAATAGGGTATAATTTTTGCGGGATGAGGTGATGGTTTGATTGGTACTATTTTTGGGGGCATATGCCTTTTTGATCGCATGGTGTTGCACTTTTTGTGATGTAAGGTGAAAAAAATTGCTTTTTGGCACAGTTTTTATTTTTTATGGTGTTTATCGGACGAGGTCGATCATGTGATATATTTATAAAGACTGTTGTTACAGACGCGGTGATACCTAATATGTGTATTTTTATTTTTTTTATAGGAAAAGGCAATTTTATTTTTTAAATTACATTTTTATTTATTTATTTATTTTTACTTTTATTATTTTCACATTTTTTTTGAAGATCCAGTGGGGCTAATAGTTGTACTATACTTTGAAATGCTTTTGCATTGCAAAGTACAATACTATCAAATGTCCTGTAGGATGGGAACACCGGGCTCTTTTGCAAAGCGTCCGGTTGCCATGGCAACCATCGGGCTCCGCCATCACAGCGCGGCAGCCCCGATGGTTGAGAAAGGGAGCCTCCTCCCTCTATTAACCCGATGGATGCCGCTACCACGGCATCTAAGACTACTTTCACACTTGCGTTAAGAGCAGATCCGTCTGGTATCTGCACAGACGGATCTGCTCCTATAATGCAAACGCTTAGATCCATTCAGAACAGATCCGTTTGCATTACCATGAACAAAAAAAAAAAAAAATTTTTTTTTTTTCCCTGGCAATGCAAACGGATCCGTTTTGACTTTACATTGAAAGTCAATGGGGGAAGGATCTGTTTGAAAATTGAGCCATATAGTGTCAAATTCAAACTGATCCGTCCCCGTTGACTTCCATTGTAAGTCTGGACGGATCAGTTTGCCTCCGCACAGCCAGGCGGACACCTGAACGCTGCAAGCAGCGTTCAGGTGTCCACCTGCTGAGCGGAGCGGAGCCCAAACGCTGCCAGAATGATGCATTCTGAGCGGATCCTTATCCACTCAGAATGCTTAGGGCTGGACGAATCCGTTCGGGGCCGCTTGTGAGAGCCTTTAAACGGAACTCACAAGCGGAGCCCCGAACGCAAATGTGAAAGTAGCCTAAGGGGTTACAGCAGAGTGTCAGCATACAGCTGGCACTCGCTGCTGATGTTGGCGGCTTAGGAATGGAGCCGCCGACATCAAATAAAGCAGGAGAACCGTATCGGGGGCAGGAGGCACAGATATGGGCAGCACTGTAAAGCGGGGGCATGGCCAGCAGGAGGTGGCACATTTGGAGGTCGGATGCATGCATGGGGGGATCGCATCAGGGGTACAATACATGGATGGGGGGGCGGGGATTGCATCGGAGGCTTACAGGAGAGGTGGGGGGGTTGGAGGCGCACAGGAAGGGGGCACAGATCGGGGGGCTTCATTACACATTACCTGATTTCAGGATCTGATCTGCAGAGTGCAGATTAGAGCCTGAAACCGGAATTTTAACACTGCTGCCATCTGATTGGCATTACTAAACTGTGTGCTGTCTGTGACAGCAGCAGGGCAGGGCAGAAGCTTTAATCCAAGTGCTTTGCAGCGCTTGGATTAAAGAACTACCATGATGTCTATACACATGGTGTGTAATTCAGAAGACGGTGGCCCATCAAATTTAAGACAAGAGTCCCGGCACACGGTATATAATAGACAATGTAGTTAAAAAAAGAAAAAAGAATACCGAGATAAGAGCCGCACATCTAAAACAGTATCAAATTTATTTATAGCAACAAGCACGACAAAAAATGGGTTAAAAACATTGTATACAATTAATCCGGGCCATGTGGACCAATCACGTGCACATGCCCCCCTAACTCACCACAGAAGCATGAACATACTCCCACATATTCAAATATATATGACTGATTAAAGTTCATAAAATCCATCAACAATAAAATAATGGAGAAGTACAATACTTATCATTTAGGATAGCATAGTGGGAGTATGCGTGGTGGTCAGGAAACAAGCCCAACACGTATCGCCAGGCTCTGCTGGCTTCCTCAGGGGTGCCTGTTCCTAGATTGCACATAAGCTCATATATATATATATACACAATAGTAACAAATAATAATCGATTTCACCTGTGTCACTGGCGGCAAAAGTGGTGCTTAGGGGCGGTAACCCCACACTCAAATCAGTGGGAGGGAAAAGTAAGGAGGTATAGGGCTTTCAATAGGTACTTTTCGTAACTGCCCAAAGATTACCGAGGCAGACGGCATCCGGAAAAGATAAACGCAGGTGTGCGCCGCCGAGCCGGCGCGTCCTGCGTTCCATATGGCAGAAGCGGCAGTACACGCATGCTCACAAGGCGCACACATGCGTGCCAAATGTCGGATATTGTGTAGTAAAGTTAAAGCGCAGTGAGCGAACGCAAAGGGAGAGGGGAGGAGGGGAGAGGGAAAAGAGTGGGGACCTGTGGACAACTAGACAAAGCGAAACAAACCAAAAAAGTGGAAAGAAAGGGGAAATAGAAAGAAAGTAAATGCATTTGGACATGGCACTAAATAGAAATACCCAATCCGACATGTTCTTAAACAACATTAAACAATATAGTCCACAAAGGAGAAGAAAGGAAAAAGGGGAGGGGGAAAAAGAGAGGAGAGATTTGAACATGCAAAAATTGATAATAAAAAAATATATTAAAATAAAGTATAAACAAAAAATATATCCAAAAATAAATATATAATTGCACAAATAGTAAAAAATCCAATCCAGTAAACTAGTATGCAACAGTGGACTGCGAAATATCAATGGCCATAATTGATAAACATGTACAGAACAACATTGCATAGATCACTGAACATGTGTGCATTAAATTAACTACATAATCACAAAAAAAAAGTGAACTGTACCAATATTTATTTAAAGTCATTATTTAATAAGATTAAATAGATTTTGGTTGTGACAATATCGTTTTATCTCTCTATCTCTTCTCATCCTACTATTCTATCTCACCCTGTGCTACATTCTTTTGGATTCTTTATCGCTTATTGTGCATCTCCCTTCATATTACACTCTTATTATCATCTATAGTTCATGTTTAAATATTTATTTTTCTCTTTTATTTTTTATATTTTGTATTCTTTATTTTTTATTTTATATTGTGCTGTACAATTTACTATTATTTTGTATTTTAATTTTTTTATATATTTTTTATTCTTTATATTATTCTTTATATTTTATTAACCATTTTGTGTTTTTAAAAAATAATTTAGATTTTTTATATACTAATTATTTTACTTTTTGTTCCTAAAATTTAGTTTTTCATTGAATTCTATACCTTGTACATTATTATTAGTTTGATTATTTATAAATTATTTCTTACTCCATTACCTATTTCTTATTATTTTTTATTTTTCATATATTATTATTTATTTATTTTTTAGTGTTCTAGTATTTTTCTCTATTGCCTATTTTGCATATTTTTATAAATTATTTATTTTACGATTTTGTGTTATTTTTTATATTTGTATTTTTTTATATTTTTATATATTATTGTATTATATATAGAGGATTAGCTTAAAATATGGAGGGAGAAAAAAAGGGAGAAGAAAAAGCTTTGTCACATTGCCCACAGAGCACCCACACCGGCCTGGAGTGGGGAAGGATGGGAAGAGGGGAAGGGGAGAATTCTACATACAATACAATATTGCTAATATTGAATCAGGATAATATAATTCAAAGCAAGTACTATGTATATATGCATAAGAAATTCAGCAAAGAGTCTTTCACTATGTATCCATATAAAGGAATCTTGGATGACAATCAAGGGAAATACTTTCTATTTAACGCTGAGCTGTTCCAGGTGGGTGAAGTAGAAAAGTTATATAGATTCCAACGACGACCGAAGTAAAGAATCAGCGATCTTGTGTAGACAAAACGTGAACAATGTGAAAATCTAAGGAAAAAGGATGAAAAGAAAATATGTGTGAATAAAGTATTACCCAACATAGAAACCTGTGAATAAAAGTTCCTCGTTAAGACCCTGCGGAGACAAACTATCTAAATTATAAATCCATCGGGATACAGCTTTCAACACCACAGTGATAATCTAGAAAGTGTGTAGCCACGGAAGTGAGAGGTTTCTCCTTTTCAGCCCTAGCCCGGGCAGCCAGAGTGATGTTGGACATGTGTTGCTGAATCCGTTTCCGCAATTCCTGTGTGGTTTGCCCCACATATATTTTCCTGCATGGACAAATTATGCCGTATACGATGTTCCTAGTGCGGCAATTTACATAGTGATTAAGACGTATACATTGCTTATCATTTGTGAAGTTATCCTTACCCAACATGAAAGGGCAAACATTACATTGGCCACACGGGTGCGTGCCCTTTAGTTTGACCCCTCTCCCCAGCCCTCGCGTAGGGCACTGAAAATGACTCCGTACGAGTTGGTCTTTGAGAGAAGGTGCCTTGCGTGCAATAATCTTCGGTTTATTATGCACATAGGGCAACAGCCTTTAATCGGACATGAGCAGGAACCAGTGGTTCTCCAAAATCTTATAGAGTGCTGCCCACTGATTATTGTAACGGGTGATAAGATGAATTTTGCCATCCCTGATTTTGAGTCTTGGAGTGAACAACTTGGTTCGATCAGAGCTCTTAGCATCCTCGAAGGCACGGGATATGATCTTCTTCGGGTAACCCCTGTCCTTAAAACGTGATGTCAGATCTGCTGAGGCAGCCCTAAAATCGGTCAAATGCAAACAGTTACGACGTAATCTTAAAAATTGACCTTTAGGTATTCAATTTTTCATGTGTGCCGGATGAAAGCTCCCGTAGTGTAGCAAACTGTTAGTGGCGGTGCTTTTTCGGAAAAGGGAGGTGACAATCCGTTCTTCCTCCCTCCGTACTTTGAGGTCCAGGAAATCAACTGCATCCTCTGAAATAGTTGAAATAGTATATGTTAAACGGATGTTCAGATTAGTCTCATTTAATGTATCGATAAATTGGACACAGGTCTCCCTGGAACCCTGCCAGAAAAACCGAATGTAGCCACCTTTTGCTTTGATTACTGCTTTGCACGCTCTTGGCATTCTCTTGATGAGCTTCAAGAGGTAGTCACCTGAAATGGTCTTCCAACAGTCTTGAAGGAGTTCCCAGAGATGCTTAGCACTTGTTGGCCCTCTTGCCTTCACTCTGCGGTCCAGCTCACCCCAAACCATCTCGATTGGGTTCAGGTCCGGTGACTGTGGAGGCCAGGTCATCTGGTGCAGCACCCCATCACTCTCCTTCATGGTCAAATAGCCCTTACACAGCCTGGAGGTGTGTTTGGGGTCATTGTCCTGTTGAAAAATAAATGATGGTCCAACTAAACGCAAGATGCTGTGGTAGCCATGCTGGTTCAGTATGCCTTCAATTTTGAATAAATCCCCAACAGTGTCACCAGCAAAGCACCCCCACACCATCACACCTCCTCCTCCATGCTTCACGGTGGGAACCAGGCATGTAGAGTCCATCCGTTCACCTTTTTTGCGTCGCACAAAGACACAGTGGTTGGAACCAAAGATCTCAAATTTGGACTCATCAGACCAAAGCACAGATTTCCACTAGTCTAATGTCCATTCCTTGTGTTCTTTAGCCTAAATAAGTCTCTTATGCTTGTTGCCTGTCCTTAGCAGTGGTTTTCTAGCAGATATTCTACCATGAAGGCCTAAATCACACAGTCTCCTCTTAACAGTTGTTCTAGAGATGTGTCTGCTGCTAGAACTCTGTGTGGCATTGACCTGGTCTCTAATCTGAGCTGCTGTTAACCTGCGATTTCTGAGGCTGGTGACTTGGATGAACTTATCCTCCGCAGCAGAGGTGACTCTTGGTCTTCCTTTCCTGGGGCGGTCCGCATGTGAGCCAGTTTCTTTGTAGCGCTTGATGGTTTTTGTGACTGCACTTGGGGACACTTTCAAAGTTTTCCCAATTTTTCGGACTCACTGACCTTCATTTCTTAAAGTAACGATGGCCACTCGTTTTTCTTTACTTAGAATTTGTATTATGGCAAGAAAAAAGCAGCTAACAGTCTATTCAGTAGGACTATCAGCTGTGTATCCACCTGACTTATCCACAACGCAACTGATGGTCCCAAGCCCATTTATAAGGCAAGAAATCTCACTTATTAAACCGTGGGAAAATGCCAAGAGTGTGCAAAGCTGTAATCAAAGCAAAAGGTGGCTTCTTTGAAGAACCTAGATTAGAATATGACATATTTTCAATTCTTTCACACTTTTTTGTTATGTATATAATTCCACATTTGTTAATTCATAGTTTTGATGCCTTCAGTGTGAATCTACAATTTTCA